>NC_064413.1:9495000-9795000 GCF_023375975.1 Astyanax mexicanus
CATATTTTAAGCTCTTTCTCTTGTACTGAAGATTATGGGAAATGAATTCAGGCTTGTCAGTGTAAACTGCGATTAATAGTATCGGGGTCAGCCCCAGGCTCTAATTTCAGGTTGAGTGTATGTTTACTTATTTTCACTTTCAGACAGAAGCTGGATGAGAGAAGTACTTCAAAAGTAGTGCACTCTGTATTTGAGCCCCTCCAGCAAGTTACCAGATAACAACCATTCCTTTTTTTACTTTGTACACTGGTGTGAATTCATGTTGAAACAGAAAGGGGACATCCCCAAACTGTTCCCGCAAGGCATGAAATTGTCTAAAATCTCTTGGTCTGCTAAAAAATTAAGAGTTTCTTTCACTGGAACTAATGGGCCGAGACCAACTTCTAAAAACAACTATACACCATATTTCCCCCTCCATCAAACTTTACACTTGGAACAGTGTAGTCATACAAGTATCGTTCACTAAGCCACGACCAAAACCAGACTCATCCATTGGCTTGCCAGACGGAGAAGCGTTGTGATTGGCAGAGGTAGAAAGAAATGAATTACATTTATTCACGTTACTGTAATTGAGCAGATTTTATGAGTTATTTGTAATTTTTAAAGTAGTTTTTAAAATGTAACTTTACTTTTACTCAAGTACATTTTGACGCAAGTAATTTACTTCGTTACATTGGAAAACTCTCCGTTACTGAGTAAAAAATTAAATGCTGGGAAAAAAAACAATTGTCTCACGCGTGGAATAACGAGGCAATAATGTCCTCATGCAATACAAAATGAATGAGGACAGAGCTGTCAGCTTTCAAAACCTCCACATCAAACCTGTAAAAGCATGTGGTGGTGAGTATTTTTATCATTAAACAATCAGCTTAAATGTAAAAAAAAAACATTTAAATAGCAGTTAAAGCACAGCAATGGAAGTTAAAATATAATAATGAACTGTAAAACTATAAAAATACAGTTTATAGTCACCTATATTACCATAACTTTTTAACAGTAAAGAAAAAAAATGGATCATAGAAACCTTGCCACTTGTTCTTAAAAATGTTTTATGGGGTGGTCTGAACAAATACTGCCTGAAAGATTCACATTATTATGTGGAATAATAGTTCATTAAAAACAATTTAACTTATGATTTGTTTTACTTTTTTTACATCAAATAATTAAAAGTAACTATGTAACTTTTACTCAAAGTACATTTTAAATTGAGTACTTTTTTACTTTTACTCGAGTAGATTTTTAGATGGGTACTTTTACTTGTACCTAAGTAGAATTTTAGCAAAGTAAAGGTACTTATACTTAATTAAAATTTTTCAGTACTTTTTCCACCTGTGGTGATTGGTCACTCCAGAGAACACTGGAGTCTCAACTGCTCTAGAGTCCAGTGGCAGTGTGATTTACACCACTGCATCTGACACTCGTGAGGTAAGGCTTGGATTAAGTTACTGAAACATGGAGAACCATTCCATGAAGCTCTTTACGCTGTACAGTTCTTGAGCTATTCTGAAGGCCACGTGAAGTTTGGAGGTCTGTGGAAGCTGGGATTGACCCTAGTGGAGGTTAATGAGTCACTGTTGTTCCCAGATAGATAGATAGATAGATAGATAGATAGATAGATAGATAGATAGATAGATAGATAGATAGATAGATAGATAGATAGATAGATAGATAGATAGATAGATAGATAGATAGATAGATAGATAGATAGATAGATAGATAGATAGATAGATAGATAGATAGATAGATAGATAGATAGATAGATAGATAGATAGATAGATAGATAGTTTATTGATCCCTTTGGGAGGTTCCCTCAGGGAAATTAGGGTTCCAGTAGCAGCATCAATACAGTACACACAGATAGAAACAAAGAGTAGGTGACAGGGAGTAATAAAATAAAACTAAACAATCTTACAATATAAAGTGCAAAGCAAGTAGACAAAAGTATAAAACAGCAAATATATATATTTTATATATATATATATATATATTATATATAGTATAACTATAAATATAAATATGCAGTGAATGTATTTGAATAGAATTTTTATTGCACTTATTCCGAATGTATTATTTTATTGTGCTTAGTCCGTATGTGTTATTTTATTGCACTTAGTCCATTTGAGTTGCTACTGCTCCTCCTCATCCTCTGTCCTCCTGTTACTCCTCCTTCCCCCAGGGGAGGAATTGTAAATTCTGATGGCATGATGGACAAAGGAGTTTCGGAGTCTGTTGGTCCTGCATTTGGGGAGGAGCAGTCTGTCACTGAACAGGCTCTTCTGGTTGCTGATGACGGTGTGCAGAGGGTGACTGGCATCATCCATGATGTTCAGCAGTTTGTCCATAGTCCTCTTCTCTGCCACCGTCACCAAGGAGTCCAGCTTCATGCCGACCACAGAACCAGCACGCCTGATCAGTTTGTCCAGCCTGGATGAGTCCTTCTTTGATATACTGCATCCCCAGCACACCACGGTGTAGAACAGGACACTGGCCACCACAGATCCACAGATCTTGCAGATGTTGAAGGACTGCAGTCTCCTCAGGAAGTACAGCCTGCTCTGACTCTTCCTGTACAGGTGGTCAGAATTACAGGTCCAGTCCAGCTTGCTGTCCAGCCACAGCCCAAGGTACTTGAAGGAGTCCACAGCCTCCACCTCAACCCCCTCAATCAGAACTGGTCGTGACCTTGGTCTGGACCTCCCAAAGTCAATAACTAACTCCTTGGTCTTTGAGGTGTTGAGCTGCAGATTATTCCTGTGGCACCAAACAGCAAAGTCCCTCACCAGAGTTCTATACTCCTCCTCGTTGTCGTCCCTGATACACCCCACGATGGCTGTGTCATCTGCAAACTTCTGAATGTGACACAGCTCGGAGTTGTAGCAGAAGTCTGCGGTGTACAGGGTGAAGAGGAGAGGGGCCAGCACCGTGCCCTGAGGTGCTCCAGTGCTGCTGATCACAGTGTCAGACGTGATGTCCTTCAGCCTGACATACTGCGGCCTATCAGTGAGGTAGCTGAAGATCCAGGCGACCAGGTAGGGGTCCACTCGCATCCCATCCAGTTTATCCTGGAGCATAAGAGGCTGGATGGTGTTGAAGGCACTCGAGAAGTCCAAGAAGAGGATCCTCACTGTACTTTTCCCCTTGTCCAGGTGTGAGTGGGCTCGGTGTAGCAGGTAGAGGATGGCGTCTTCCACACCAACACCTGCCCTGTATGCAAACTGTAGACAGTCCTGGGCATGCTGCACCTGCGGTCTGAGTAGACAGAGGAAGAGCCGCTCCAACGTCTTCATCAGATGTGAAGTGAGTGCCACCGGTCGGAAGTCATTCAGCTGACTGGGCCGATTCTTTTTCGGAACTGGTACTAAGCATGATGTCTTCCAGAGGGTGGGCTCTCTCCCCAGCTGCAGGCTCAGGTTGAAAATCCGTTGTAACGGTTCACCCAGTTCTGCCGCGCAGGTCTTCAGGATTCGGGGGGACACCTTGTCTGGGCCTGCTGCTTTCCTGGGGTGGAGCCTCCTCAGCTGTTTCCTGACTTCTGCAGTGATGTATGATGGAGTGTGTGTTGGGGTGGGAGAGACTGGGGGGAAGAAACTGCTGGAAAGCCTGGGGGGAGGTGTTGAGGAAACAGGGAGAGATGGCTGCAGTGTGGTAGAGAGTATGGGGGGGGGTAGACTGGTTAAACCGGTTGAAGAAGTTGTTCAACCTGTTTGCCTCCTCCATTGTTCCCCCTGCAACTCTGGTCTTTGAGCTGTGGCCTGTGATGGTTTTCACACCTTCCCAGACCTCCCTCTTGTTGTTCTCCTTCAGCTTCTGCTCCACTTTTCTCCTGTAGCTGTCCTTAGCTTTCCTCACACAGCGTTTCACCTCCTGCTGTGCTGCTTTCATCTCCTCCCTGTTCTTGCTCCGAAAGGCGGCCTTCTTTCTGTTCAGGACAGCTTTAACTTCCTGTGTTACCCATGGCTTGTTATTAGGGTAACACCGTACAGTCCTCATGGGACAGACCACATCTGTACAGAAGTTAAGATAGTCTGTCAAACAGTGTGTCATCCCATCTATGTCCTCACAGTGTGGGCCAAGCAGCACATCCCAGTCTGTGGTGTCATAGCAGTCTCTGAGGGCATCTTCCATTTCTGGGGACCACCTCCTGATGGAGCTGGTTGTTGGGGGCTGTCTTTGAACCAGGGGGATGTATTTTGGCTGAAGATGAACCAGGTTGTAACCAAAGCATCGGGGTTCTGTGTTTGCAGCCTTGCTGTGACTGAGTGAATCCTCTCACATGCAGCGGCTGCGTCTGCGCTCGGCGGAATGTAAACACAGATGGTGATCACGTGACTGAACTCCTTGGAACTGCTAGCAGCTCCAAGTCCGAACAACACAAGACCGTCTTTACAGAGATATGTCCCGGGTTACACCAACGATTGTTGACATAGATTATGAGTCCCCCACCTTTGCTTTTCCCGCATGCTTTAGTGTCTCTGTCGGCTCTCACGGTAGTGAATCCCCGCAGGTCCACGTTAGCATCCGGTACTAGCCGGGTTAGCCATGTCTCCGTAAACATAAACAAGCTGCTCTCGCGGTAAATCCGCTGGTTGTTCAGTGCAGACAGCTCGTCGATCTTGTTCGGCAGCGAGTTCACATTCCCCATGATAACGGAGGGAACAGATGGTTTGCAGCACTGCCGATTGTCCGCTAGCTTAGCCTTTAGCTTAACCCCAGCCTTGGAGCCCCTAGGTCTCCGCTTCAGCTCCGCCGGGATGAGATGGCGTATCCCGGCTCGCCCCATTGTTCTCAGCGCCAGCAGCTCCTCTCTCAAATAAGAGAGAAAACTGCCTTCTGGGTGCATCTTAGAGTTAAAAATATCCGTGGGATATGTACAAAACACAATATGTCTTCCTTAGAAGAGCAAGAAAGTAGAAAAAAGTGCGGAAAAGAGGTTAAAAAGTTACAAAACTACGGAGCTACTGGAGAGGCAGCCGTCTCTCACAGCGCCAGACTACAACTGTTACTACAGTTGTTTCTACTGTGTAATAATATCACTGACAGTTGGCTGTGGAATATTTAGTATTGAGAAAATTTCACAACTGGATTTGTTGTACAGGTGCTGCATCCTATTACTGTACCACGCTGGATTTCACTGAGCTCCTGAGAGCCTGAGACCCATTGTTTCACTGATTTTTGTAAAAGCAGTCTGCATATCTAGGGGCTTATTCCATACACATTTTCAAAAACAGGGATTGACACGGCAAAGAAAATAATAACCATTATTCAGTTAAATTGTTAATATCAGTGAATAAAGATAAAATTAATTAAAAATAAAGGTTTAATTGAAAATGAGGTTTAATTGATAAGAAATTATGCGAAAGATAGAAAGAAGATATATATATATATATATATATATATAATAATACAAGAAACAAAATAAAATATGTTAAAAGTAATATTACAAAACAATAAAAAAATAAATAATGAAAGAAATAAAAAAATAAAACTGGCAGTTTAATTGATAAGAAATTAAGATAAAAAGAAGATTAGAGATTCATAATCAAATTAAGCTAAAACAAAATTATATAGTACAATAATAATAATAAGAAGAAGAAGAAGAAGAATAAAAAAATACAAATAAAAAAATAGTAATAATAATAATAATAATAATAAGAAGAAGAAGAATAATAATAATAAAAATAATAATAATAATAATAATAAACAAACTACAATAAGTTAAAAGTAATAATAAAAAAACAAAAAAATAATGAAAAGAAATAAAAAATAAATGAAAACTAAGAGAAGAACAAAACAGGAAATAAAAGTTAAGAATAAATTAAGTATTTATATAGTTTATATTTTATTTAAAAAGTTTTAGAATTATTTTTTTATTAGTTTAATAATATTAATAATGGCATTGGTGTATAATGATAATATAATATTTATAGGCCTTTCTCTTGTATTGAAGATTATAGTAAATGAACTGGGTCTGGTTTGGGGTTGAGTGTGCACTAATTTGCATTCGCTTTCAGGGAGAAGCTGGTGGAGGGAAGTGTGAAGGTCTGAAAGGGGAAATGCTGAAATTTTTGAGCAACCTCTCCCAAATGATATTTTTATGAGCTGGCTTTTGGAGGCTTCCTGTTTTTCGACAGCAGGACAGAAGAGCGTCTCCGTCACGCTTTGTCCTGACACTGCACTGTTTCTCTGAAGCGAGCGAGAGGCTGAGGTGATGAATAATGTGTGATTGAGAAGACTGTGACATTTACGCAGAGCGTTAAGGGGAAATTACATATTTCTTAATTGTTTTAGTCTTAGTCTTTTGACTAAAAGGTATTATAGTTTTATCCCCATTTTTAAAATTTAGTTATTGTAAGTTTTAGTTTAGTTTTAATCAAATGAATTATAGTAAAAATATTGCTAATGTTTACTAAAACCATTGACTAAAACAAAAAGTACTGAAAAATTGTAATGAAGTAAAAGTACCTTTACTTTGCTAAAATTCTACTCAAGTAAAAGTAAAAGTACCCATCTAAAAATCTACTTGAGTAAAAGTAAAAAAGTACTCAATTTAAAATTTACTTTGAGTAAAAGTTACATAGTTACTTTTAATTATTTGATGTAAAACAATAGTTCAATGATATTCATATTCATATTCATTCATATTCATATTCATAAATGAATTATTATTAAATTAAATAATTTGGATCTTTCAGGCAGTATTTGTTCAGACCACCCCATAAAACATTTGTGACATTGTGATCCCTTTTTTTTCTTTACTGTTAAAAAGTTATGGTCATATATGTGACTATAAACTGTATTTTTATAGTTTTACAGTTCATTATTATTTTTTAGCTTGCCATTGCTATGCTTTAACTGCTATTTACATGTTTTTTTTTAATATTCAAGCAGATTGTTTATTGTTCCCACTAAAAACTTAAGGAATTATCATTAAAAACATGAAATCATACAAAACGAATGTTGGTCGGTGCATGTGCAGTGCCATAAAGAAGCACATATCGATGGGTAGCATAACTTGACAGAACACCAGTTCCTCCAAGCACAACTGATTCACACAGCGTCTCTCCCGCTAACCGTAATAAAAACTGCATGGTAAAGTTCAGCTGTGCTGCCATCAAGAACAAAACTCAATTTTTTTTATTTCAACAATTTGTTTTTTTTCTCAGCATTTAATTTTTTACTCAGTATTGGGGAGTTTTCCAAAGTAGTAAAGTAAGTTACTTTTGTCAAAATGTACTTGAGTAAAAGTAAAATTACCTAATTTAAGAACTACTTTAAAAATTACAAATTACTCATAAAATCTACTCAATTACAGTAATGTGAGTAAATGTAATTCATTACTTTCCACCTCTGGTTAACATTAAGTGTTTTAAAGAAAATGAGCTGCAAACAGCTGAATTTATACACTTCTACTGCAGTACAGATTTATATTTATATTTATATTTATATTTAAGCTTTATATTAACATCTTTCAGTCTTTCAGTAGCCTAGACTTTCATTACTCAACAAGTATATTTATAAAACTCATCCAGTCCAGTAACAGCAGTGTTTAGTTGGTGTGTAAAGCCACTGGTTATCTGTGGGTGAACTTTTGTTTATGTACAGTAAGCTTTGTTTTCCAGATTTCCATTTAGGCTGTCATGCAGCAGCATGCTAACCGCTAGTGCCAGCCACGGTTAGCGTTAGTAAATGCAACCCGACAGTGCTACACTGAGGAACCCTGAGTGTTCTGGTAAGCCAGGGTGATATTAGCTTGAGATTTATCCCACATAGCTTGTTTTAACACAGAAAAGATGCAGACTACAGTTCAATATACTCAGCTCTGAACAGCGACAGAGCGGCTAATGCTAATACTGCTCCAGTCTCAGTGCTGGAGAACTAAACTGAAACTCCTGTAGAACTCTGTACTTTAGCAGAGTGGCTTTACTGCTTCTTACAACCTGACTGGTAAAATTCATACATAAGGCACACCGGATTATAAGACAAACTGATGATTTTGGGGGAAATTAAAATATTTTAAATACACCTTACAGTGCGAAAAATTCAGGCCTTATACAAATATCCAGCCCAACAAACCCTCTAAATATAAAACACTTTAAATCCCACATTATCACTGTATAAACAGAGACAGAGTAGAATTTAGCCTTCAGGGTTTCCTGACAAAAACAGTAAGGGTTAGGAAAAAAAGTGCTGCTTCTCTTTTGTTTACTAATCCGTTACTCGTTAGTGTTAACACTATTGTTAACGTACAGTTAACGTATAATACCCCTTTTAAAAAGTATATCAAATGCAGTGAAAGCTGTAGAGCTGGGCAATATGGCCCAAAATTTATTTTTTTTTTAAATCTGATTTTCGATTTAAATGGATTTTTTTCCCCTACTAAAAATCTAAATAAAGACGATTTTACAAAATGGTTAAAACTAGTTTTTATTTATTTCGTTTTCACTTAAATGTCCCCTTTGTGGTTAAAGTGCAACCAGAAACAAGCAAAGGTACAAGTTTAGGTACTGACACAATGCACCCTCAAACTTAAAAATTAAATAAATGAACACACCCTCAAAAAACGAAAAAATAAATAAAATGGTTCCCTTTTTGATAAAACGTACAAAATAGAAAACAAGTACAATTTAATATGCTAATAAGCAAAGACTTTTTCCCATTGGGCTAGAATTGCAAAACAAAGCTTTTAAATAAGTGCCAGTGCTCTATAAAATGATGATCTTTTCTCATGAATATGCAAAAAATCATCTCCTGTGCGCAGGAGAGAGGGAGTGAGAGAGGGCTAAGCTCAGTACAGGAGCCCACAGATGAGCATCGGTGGTGAAAATTAAAAATCGATTTTCATAAAAACACGTCGTTCTTAACTGTAAATTCGAATTAATCGATAAAATCGATTAATCGCCCAGCTCTAGAAGGCTGTATGAATTGTGTCTCATTTAATTAAATTTATTGTGGAAAATATAACTGAAACACCTTAGCTAATGATCATGGATTGCACATATGCTCATATACCACCACCATGCTGATCAGTGCTAATCACTGCAGTGCTGAGAATATTAGGACCCACCATCAAAATAACAATAGTAATAATAGCTGCTCTGTGGGGGTCTCTCCTCACTGCAAAAAATACATTGGCAAAAACTAGGCAAAATATATGCAAATTAAGACAAATATATGTATGTTAAGCAACAAAATCTGCCAATTGGGTAAGCAAAATTTTCTTAGTAAGATTTCTTACAAAAAGCAATGGCAAAGTCTCAAAATGAGTGAAATAACGCCTAAATCAAGCAAAAAAAGGCACTGTTTTGGACACAATTACTTGATTGCTGCTTGATTGTGCTTATTTTGAGTTCAAATTACTTAAAATAAGGTACAAATTCTAAGTAAGAATGATTAAGATAATTATCCCTAAAATAAGCCAACTAATAACACTTACACAATGCTTAGCAAGACAAAAAGCCTTATCAGAGAAGAAAAAACGAATTTATTGCCTTAAATTTAGAAACTTTCACTTGCTAAGATTTAGTTTTTGCAGTGCTGTGGGGTCCTGAGTAATGAAGAACAGGACTGCAGTCTGTAAATCTAAAGCTAAGTGTCTATATGATCAGTAGAGCTGAAAATATAATAAGATAATGGTTGTAGAAACCAAAAGGGATATAAAAATGGTCATAATGTTATGCTTGATCACTGTTAATCTCTGCTAAATGTACTGACTGACTGACAGGCAGATAAAGTTCCACAGCAACAAGTGTCTCTGGTCCTGAAAGAGGAAGAGGAGGACACGAGACTGGATTAAATAAAGAAGACAAACAGTCTTTATTTACTCAGACGGCTGCTGTTCGCTCAGAACAATGGCCATGTTTTCAGATGATCTCCACGGTATCTCATGACCCGGTGTTCTAATATTAGCCTTCACCCATTCAGCGAGCGCCGGCTAAGAGAATAGCAGTAGCTGTTGTGTTGGTTATTAAGGCCGTGCTGGATGTGACGCACGACTGTTGTCTCTAAGCAACCGCATCAGATGCTCCAGAGCCTCCATTTCCATAATGGAGTGTAAATACTGCGTCCATCTCCCAAGCCTGAGGAGACACGGTGGACAGATCCTCACGATTCTTCAGACAGCATTAAGATAATACTCTCACAGCTCTGTGCCAACCAGATTAAACTATTACACTGTTATAACATATTAATAACCATGTGTCTGTACTGTATATGTTAGGGCCCTGTGCCACTAAACACCTATGTTAACCAATACCTGTACAAACCAACCATACAACCAACATGTGCCAAGCCCTGTGGCAACCCGCAGCTAGCGCTAGCGGTTAGCTGCTAATGCTAACCGCTAGCGGTAAGTGCTTTTCTTACCCAAATAAACATTTTCCAGGAGAGAAATCTGTGTAGATTTGACTTCGTTTGACTTTGAAACAAATTTATTTAATTTTTTTAAGAATTATAGTTTTGTTTACTTAACTTAGCTTAGCTTTACAGGTCAGCGACAAGACCTGCTGAATTAGAAGGAAAACATGTCAACACCCCTGTTCCTTACTAGTGTCGCATTAAGCGCCTTATAATCTGATACACCTTATGTATGAAAATAGACCGGAAAATAGACATTTATTGATAGCGTGCTATATGATGTGAAAAATACAATAATTCTACTTAAATGTGGAGCTTAAAGAACACTTCAACTTCTGCTGAAGTCACTTTTTTGATAAAGTACTTGTACTTTTACTCAAGTCTGGGTCTCCAGTGCTCTAGTAACTGCACAGGATAGAGATCTGAAATGCCTTTCTTTGCACCTGTCCTCCACTGATGGACATTCCAACACGGTTCCTCTCCGCAGGAGGTCAGAGGTCGCAGGTTATTGGGATGAGCTGAGCATCGTTCTGCAGGCGGGGGTCCGGCGATTACAGCGCCTGATTGAAGAAACAGACCCGGTGGGACCTGCTCACATCCCATCATCCTCTGGGGGTCAGGGGGTCGCCACACTGCACGATTTGGTCTAAAGCTTTGTTCTGGCCTTTCATCTGCACCTGCCCTGCTCCACTTCTGAGCTATCTCTCTGAATTATGGGATGCTGGAGGACAGAGGGGCGTGAGGTGTACAGAGTGAACATGTGGAGTGATTACACGGGTATTAGAGACGCTGCCAGGGCAACGGTGACAAACTGCCCGGGTGCTTTCATGACGTTCCACTAAAGGCCAAACCCTGCAGGAGAACAGAGTCATTACTGAATTACCTACACTTCTTTTTCTGCTCCAGAGTTTTTCTCTAAAATGATACACTATATTGACTAAAATATTCGCACTCATATGTACTTGGGTAACATTCCATCCATAGGGCGTAATATTACATCATTCCAGCTTGAGCTCTTTTGGGAAGGCTTTCCACAAGGTTTGGGAGTGTGTTTATGGGAATTTTTAACCAATGTGCTTCTTCCATTTGTGAGGTCAGATGCTGATGTTGGATGAGACGGTTTGACTCACAGTTTCCACTCTATTTCATCCCAAGGGTGTTTTTTTTAGGTTGAGGTCAGGACTCTCTCCATGCCAGTCAAGTTCTTCCACACCAAACTTCCTCATCTTTGTCTTTATGGAGGTTTATTTGCGCACTGGTGGTCAGTCATGTTAAAAAAAAGGAGATACCTTTACCCAACTTTACCTGCAAAGTTGGAAGCATGGAATTGTCCAAAATCTCTTGGTCTGCTAAAGCATTACAAGGTCCTTTCACTGGAACTGTAAGGGGCAGAGTCCAACTCCTGAACAACAACCCCACACCATAATCCCCCCTCCACCAAACTTTACACTTGGCACAATGCAGCCAGACAAGTAGCATTCTCCTGCCAACTTAAACTCTAAATTAACCATTTAATATCCTCACTAAGAAAGATTTACATAATCTAAATCTGGCAGTGGGTCTTTACATTATATTAGTATTTTATGTTTAATAATGAATGGACCAGTAGGAATGCTTAAAAATTACATTTTGTACTGACTTCCTGTAAACATTGAATGTCTGTAAAAATTTAATAGTAATAACAGAGTTAGTGCAAAATTCAGATTACACATTATTTTACATATACATGTAAAACATAATTCTTTAAACAACTTTAAAGAAACTTTTTTTTTGCAACAAAATTATCAGCAATTTTTGTTTGTTTGTTTCCTGTGTATGTGTGTGAATTATGAATTGCCATCATCCAGATGTTGTATTTGTATTTTAGTTATATTTGTATTTTTATATTTATATTTTAGTTTGGGGGGACATTTACTGTTTACCCATATATTCTGTTTTACAGTTACATTTTTATGGGTTGGGATGCTTAGTCTATAGGGGAACTGTAAACTGAACAGGACCATGCTTTGGGTCATTCCAGCTCCATTTTTAGCCACTATAAACACCTCTGTTATGTTAAGTGGATCAGATTCCAACACTAAAGCTAACAGACTGAAGAACATCACAGGAACTTTCTTCATCAGGACAGATCTGCTGTGAACTCCTCTCTGCCTGGGGTTAGCTGTTAGCCCTGCTAGCGTTTGGCTGTTACTGTGGCCAAAGGGTGCAAAGGATGAAGGAGAAAACAGATTGGATTAAACCTTTTAAACCATTTTTATTTATTTTCTCCCCGATTTTCTCCCCATATATTTTATCCCCCCATCACTAGCAATGCCCCCAACACAATCATATGCCTCCTCTGAATTCATTTTAACTGGATTTATGTAAAACAGAATTTAAAACATTGTCAGTGTGTGATTATCTAATGATTTTGGCAGATCTGAATAACAGCCTAACTAAAGGGAGAGAGCCAGAATGTAACATAGACATGGAGGCTGCCTCCGTGATGAGTGTGTTTTGGGCATAATATGAAATAAACCAATTAGCATGTTACTTGCCTTTCTTTTTAAGAGTCAAGTCCTCCAACTTTGGCAGATTGCTATTTGATTGGCACAGATACCTGGACATGTCTGACCTGCTCGATCTTGATTGTTCTTTTTGTTTATCGTTGATGTAAAAGTTTGCATAGCTAGTTTATATTCATTTAGTGGTGCAACTGTGTTTTTCGTTGCCAAGATAGCAATACGCCAGGGATTTTTCAGAACACACCTTATTTTGAGACCACCATGCTCCATCAGCATAGATATATATTTACAAGCACTGTTTTACAAGGTGTAAGATAGGACCTATTGTGGTTGAACAGTTTGGTAAAGTTGGTCATGCTGTCTAATCTGGGCGTATTGGCCAACACACAACAACAACTTCCTACCACAGTGTTTAATAGAGGGCTAAAGCTGCAGTTAACCCATGCCCTGAAATCCTTCAGTACCTAGATCATGCCAGATCTTTATAAACAGGAAAAGATCAAGTTAGTCAATGTAATCCTGTAAGTATAACTCTGTTGTCCTTTCTCCTTCTGAACTTTGTGCTGAGAGAACACCTGGCATGGACGCAAACCTCTCCGTCCCTGTCTGCTGAGTTTGGGAACGTAATAGGATTGTTTACGCAAGAGCCGAGTCATTTAACTAATGAGAATTTAATCAAATATTATGTTACAGTCAGAGATTTGAGACCAATCAAATGAATGATTATTAAATCAAATATTTTTCTTACATTACGATTTATTAAGGAAAACAGATAACGTTCCCGGCAGGGTCGGCATTCCAAAATAGTAACTTATCAAATTATGATGAGGTCAGGAATAAAACGATTAAGTCATGCTTTTCAAACGGGGCAGTGTTTCAGTATAATGAAGCTGAAAGTTGGCAGATATCACTGTCAGATGCAGATGTGAGTGTGTGTATGTGTGTGTGTGTGTGTGTGATATTGAGATTATCCTGTGATAAGGCAGGAGGATTAAGTTGGGGAGGGAGCTCAGTACTGCACTATTGAAATGAGATCTTATTTAATCAGTGCTGCAGGCTGGAGTTTGAGCCCAGGCCACAGGAGCTGATTATTAAGGTGACCTCAAATTCATATTCATACGCCAATCTTCCCCTCTGTCCTCACTTCACTCCTCTCCTCTGTAACAGTGCATGATGTGATGAAGAAGACATTTCTTTAGGCGCTGGTACTTTGATCTGAGGATTGCTGGTTTGAATCCAGGGTCATGCTACCTCTCCATCAGCAGCCAGAGTCTGAGAGAGACTGCAGTTGGTCTTGCTGTTTCTCTATAGATGGATACAGTAGGTGGCACTCTTTCCCTCATCACTCCCATTTTGATGCTGTTGGTCGATGTGCTATGATACTGCACAATAACACTGTATTGCAAAGAGGCGGAGTCTGACTTTACAGAGTCTGATGCATGTGCTCATCCTAATGACTGGGTGAGATACTTATTAGTTGAGACAACTGGAGTAATCACAACTGAATTCTGTTATTAATCATAATTAATCGTAAGTTTTTGTCCCTAAGACTAAGATAATAATAATGGGTATTTAAACAAAATGTAATCATAGTTATATTACTAATGTCAATCACATAGATTCATAGGCTTGTTCTTAGGCTGTTTTGGTATATTTGATGGTTGCATACGCATTGCAATGATGTTTCTACGGTATTGCAGGCAGCTTCCAGGGTGTTTGAAGAGTCATCTGCACAAGGTGTTCCAGCAATCATACATAGTATTTGTTTTTGTGGTATCCTACTTGGTTGGTTGGTGGTTGCTGTGGTATCCTACTTTGTTAGTATTTAGATTTTGTGGTGTCCTACTTGGTTGGTTGGTGGCTGTTGTAGTGTTTTACTGTGTTGGTAGGTGGTTGCTGTGGTATTTTACTTGGTTGGTTGGTGGTTGCTGTGGTACCCAACTTGCTTTGTTGGTGGTTGCTGTGGTATCTTACTTGCTTGGTTGGTGGTTGCTGTAGTGTTTTTTTACTTGATTGCTGTGATATCTATCTTGGTTGGTTGGTGGTTGCTGTGGTATCTTGCTTGGTTGGTAAATGGTCGCTGTGGTATCTTTCTTGGTTGGTAGGTGGATGCTGTAGTGATTTACTTGGTCGGTGTGGTATTTTATTTTGGTTAGGTGGTTGCTGTGTTGTTCACAAGTGATTACAAAGCTGTTGTTATAGAGCTGTTATTTGTTTACTTAAACAAATGTTATGCAACCTAAGCGGTTGTAAGGTTGTTGCTAGGATATCGCTTGGTGGTTTTTCAGCAGATGATTGCTAGGGTGGTGCCATGTTAGAGTTTAGCTAGGGTGTTGCTGTGCATTTGGTGGGTGCCAAGGTGTTGCTATGAGGTTGCTACGGTATTCCAGTTGATTATAAGGAATAATACAGTACTGAAAAGGAGTTTAACAGTGGTAAATGATTTTGCTACAATATTGGGCCGTCTTCTTTATAGAACCATCTACACAATGTATTTGCCAATTTGATTGGACTATTTAAAAGACCAGAGCTTTACAGATGCATATAGAATATAGAGAATTCTTGTTTTAATCAACGGTTCTTTATTTAATTGTAATATATTGGCTTAATGGGGTTTTGCTAGATGATTGCTAAGGTGTTTGAAATAATCCCAAAGTTGTTGCAGTTTATTTGATGGTTGTTAATGTATGGTTACATACAGCTGTGGAAAAAAATAAGAGATCACTTAAAAATGATGAGTTTCTTTGATTTTACCAAATTGAAAACCTCTGGAATATAATCAAGAGGAAGATGGAGGATCACAAGCCATCAAAACACCAAACTGAACTGCTTGAATTTTGGCACCAGGAGTGCAGGCATAAAGTTTTCCAAAAGCAGTGTGTAAGACTGGTGGAGGAGAACATGCCAGAATGCGTGAAAACTGTAATTAAAAAACACCAAATATTGATTTCTGACTATTTTTATTTGAGATTTGGTAGGAATGTTGTCTGTAGATTATAGAATAAAACAACAGTGTTCATTTTACTCAAACATAAACTTATAATTATCAAAATCAGAGATACTGATTCAGAAACTGAAGTGATCTGGCTAATTCACTAAAACAGGATAACAAATCACCAATGAAGAAAATTCTTAAAGTAAACAAGTTGTGTATATCAAAAAAAGAGTCAGTAAGTTAGAATTTGGCCTCCAAAAAGAGGCAAATTCTTTAGAATAGCATGAACATTAGCTATTATTACCCTACGATACATAAAGGGTTCAGTTCTGAGTTTAAAACCTACTGTTTTACTTGTTAAACTGAAAGATAAAAATACAGAAAAATAGTGGAACTACTAGCTGCCAATTTAAGCTACTCAGCCACTTCCTTCCTTTAGGCCCAGCTAACTGCAGTGGTTAAAATTAAATCAGCTAACACAAAAACCTGTTATTATATGTAAACTGGGGTAAAAGTATGATTACTGTGGTTTAATTATACTCATAAAGTGAAGTCATTGCTGTGTTTCTCTTTAGGCTAAAGGTGGGATATTTATTGATAGACCATAATATTAAAACCTCCTGTCTGATATTGTGTAGGTAATTCTCTCATGTGATCTGAACATGGACTTCACAAGAGCTCATCTGAAGGTGGTATATGGTGTCTGGCACCTCAACAAAATTAGAGCTGAATTTATTAAGTCCTGTAAGTTGTGAGGTGGGCGGAGCCTCCATGAGCATCAGTGAGCCTAATGCCGATCTTACACCAAACCTAGCACTCGGATAAAATCAACCGTCTTTAATATTAACATTAATATTAAGTCTTGAGACTTGGCTCACGCAAACAGTGGTGTAAACAATGTCAACAACTTCCTGTTAAACTCAACCAGAAGCATGATGGAAAATAATCTCAGAAAGAATCTACTTGCACACTGTAAAAAATGTGCTGTGAAATTTAGAGCAAGTAACTGGCAGTAATCGACAAGTAATTCACCGTGAAATAAAATCACAGTAAGTAACTGGCAGTAATCGACAAGTAATTCACCATGAAATAAAATCACTGTATCTAACTGGCAGTAGTTAAACAGTAATTTACTGTGAACCAAAAGCAAATCACAGTAACTAACTGGCAGAAACGTAACAGTAAGTTACTGTAAAAACTAAAATCTGTATTGATCAGACTTTACAAAAATAATTATGTGTATTGTGTTTTTATTTACATAAGTGTTTTTACAACAGAATGATATCTTACTGCTTTATTCTGCAGTCAGTATAAATCACTGTTAAACATAAGCATTTCTTTAATGCCCTGTACTGCATGACATTATTTATTATTCAACAAAAACTGCAGATGATGACTACTGCCCCCTTTTGATTGTCATTGGTGGATTATTACAGTGTATTAATGTGATTTTCTACAGTAGTGGGATTATTAATGTGATTTTCTACAGTAGTGGGATTATTACTGTGATTTTCTACAGTAGTGGGATTATTAATGTGAATTTCTACAGTAGTGGGATTATTACTGTGATTTTCTACAGTAGTGGGATTATTACTGGAATTTCTACAGTAGTAGGATTATTAATATGATTTTCTACAGTAGTGAGATTATTAATGTGATTTTGACATTTTCAAGTTAATTACTGTGGTTTTGGCTGCAGTATAATACTGTAAAAGTATTCAATTGTATTTTAATTAGTAAATCTTATGCCAGATCATCAATGTAATCTACTTCACCAGGGGCTTCAATGTTACAAACATAAAGAGTTTTATCAATTTTGATATTGTAAATCACAAAATGAAAACTGAAAAAATGTAGAAAAAAGCACCTGAGCACAGCAGGAGCACAGTGCACTGCTGTAGCATGGTCAGTGTTGGGCACGTTACTTTGAAAAAGTAATTAGTTATAGTTACTCCTGACTTCTCCAAAAAAGTAACTGAGTTACTAACGGAGTTACTCCACTATAAAAGTAATTAGTTACCAGTAAAAGTAACTATCGCGTTACTTTTTATTATTCGCCCGTCAAAAAAAGGAAATCAATTATGCATTTACTATTATTATTAGAAAAATAACAAAAAATAACAAACGAAAATAAACCCAAAATGTTGACAAAAATATAATCTAACGAATTTCAAAAAAATAAAACGAAATTCTCCACACAACCAAAGAAAATGACTAAAACTTGTAATACTGAAAAAAGCGGAAAAACGCGTCTGGGGATGAAATTTAACAAACCAAGCCACACTCAAAAGAAATATGTATATATAAAACAAAATAATGGACAAAAACAACAATTTAATGCCCGTTAAAATGGTATTAATATAACAGCTTCACCAAAAGAGAATAGAGCTTAGATCGTGCCCAAAAAATCCGACCCAGCCGGAGCCCGTGCACATTCTGCCCAAGCCCGAACCATAAACTGTCATTATGAGCCTGACCCGATCCGCCCCATAAACTGTCTGTTTTCGGGCTGATTGAATGAGCGAAATATAATCAGAATTATGTTAATTAACACTGTAACATAGAAGCATAGAACTATTATTTAATTTAAATGATTTTTAAGAACAGCTACACACAATGCTGCAAGTCAAACGCGGAGGCGTTCACGTGCGCCCAGAGCTACGTGATTACAGTTTTCATTTTTATTATAGTTTAATTTTATTTTGTTTTTATTTTTTTCTGTTCATTTTAGGGTGGGCTTGCTAGCGCGAGCGCTTTACACAAGAACTAACGGACCACGAGTGCCGCGCGCTCGGCACAACAACTCCCGCTGTACAACTCCGCTGTACAACAGCGCTTATAAATAAATTAAACACAAAAATGAGGGTATTCTATCAGTAATTTCAGTTCGTTTTAGTTAGTTTTATAAACACAAAATACAGTTCGAGATAGTTATGTTTTTCCTTTTAATTACCGTTTTTATTAGATTCAGTTAACACAAATGTTTTTCACTTTCAATTTGCGCTATTTCGTTCGCTTTAGTGAACAATAATAATTGGTTACTTAGCAACATTGTGATTATCACACCAGAGCTTTATATAAAATAAAAATAGGAGCCTGATTTCGGGTCGGTCCTCAGGTCAGGTGGGATTCGGGCAGAGAATCTAAGCTCTAAAATAGAAAGCAGCAGCACCACAAAAACCGGAGCAGCTAAAAAGAGCTTAACGTCCTTAATTCGGAACTTGGGTTGTCCACGGCAATCACTGAATTGATTAGAGCAGCAAATCGTCACAATTGTGCCTCACTTCACCACGCCAAACCACAGGCACAGCGGCCAGAAGCTCAAGTTCACCGGACAGAGGAGGGGTTAACCAGGGCAAAGCGAAATAAAAAAAAAAAGTTCATAGAGCTGCTAAAGTAACGTGCAGTAACGGGGTGTCGGAAATGGTAACGGCGTTATAGTTACAGTCATAGTAATTAGTTAGATTACTCGTTACTGAAAAAAGTAACGGCGTTAGTAACGTTACTCCCAACACTGAGCATGGTGTGCTAATATTCGCATTTGTTGCATCACTTTTCCACAGGTGTGTCGAGGGGTTTCCCCGCTGTAGCAGTGCGATTAGCAGACGTTTCCGAAGCGCCTGTGGAAATTGAGTGCGGGGGCGTTGCGTCGGCGTCTGGGAGAGTGCTCTCTGAGCGTTATTACGGACCACCTGTAAAGTGTTCTCCAGTTCCCCCTCAGCATCTCGCAGGAAATACCGGCGCAGGCCAGACGCTCTAACCTAATAAACCACAGAGGCTAAATCATTACAGCGGAAAGCTGCTCCCGTAATGCAGCCAGATGGAGGGGCTAATTGGGTTTGGCCGGGGCTTTGTGCTTTCACGAGTCCGGCTGAGTGGCCGGCGGGGTCTGGAGAGGGCCTGGAGTGACCGCCTCACCCTACAGAGCTGGGGTTCTCGCAGTACCGGGAAATATGGATGCTGATAGTATTACCGTGCTTGATCCAGTGTGAGCCAAAACATTAGGACCACTACAGCTAATAGTGCAGTACTAATGTTGATGATGTGATAAAAGAGCAGCTCAGATCCAGACAACATGTGAGTTTTACATTGGTGAAACACATAGGCTTAGTGGGTTCCAGGTGCACATAGGCTCTGATTGGGTTTTGTACATGGTAAGTGTTGTTACTGCGAACCAACCAACCTGGTCTCAACCTAAAACCTGGAGAGTTATAATACAAGTTGAGTTTCACTCAAATGGTGTTCACTTTTGGAGATATCTAATGTGAATTGAGTTTAATATTTCCGTATTAACCCACACAATCCGCTATACATTAAGATTTTGTTAAACTCAACCTACTAATTTAACTTTTTTGGTTGGAGACAATAAGATGCTTAATACACTGCCTGGCAAAAATAAAGTCTCCACCTGGATGTAAGTAAGTAAATGATGTGGGGTTGGTTGATGCTGCAGTTGGTCTGCAGGTTTAGGTTCAGCAACTGTATGTGCGGTGATAAATGAGGTCAGCTGACTACCTGAATATACTGAATATAGACCAGGTTATTCCATCAATGGATTTTTTCTTCCTTGATGACACGGGCATATTCCAAGATGACAATACCAGGATTCATGGAGCTGGAATTGTGAAAGAGTTCGGGGTTCAGGGAGAATGAGATCATCATTTTCACACATGAATTGAGAGAGAAAGTTCACCACAGAGTCCAGATCTTAACCTCATTGAGAATCTTTGGGATGTGCTGGATGGACAAGAGCTGCTTTGTGCAGAGGTCAGACTCTACCATCATCAATGCTGCTGCAAGATCTTGGTGAAAAAAAAAATTAATCTTGTAACATTGCAGAAGCTTATTGAAGCAATGCCACAGTGATATGTGCAGCACTCAAAGCTAAAGTTTGCACAATCAAGTTAACCACTTACCTGAGGGACAGGATAAATCTCCAAGCAGTGACAACTATTTCTCTTTCCTTTGCATTTCTGTGGAAAGTGTCTGCCACTATGTACTCACCCATATATTATAGAGAAACTTATATATTAGTAAGGTCTTACTTTAAATTAAGTACAGGTGCAAAACAGCACTTAAAAACAACTTTAAACCATCTACCGATTTAATAAACACATGCAGCAGTAAGTGGAAATACAGAAGTGAGTAAGAACATTTTCAGGCTGTTTAAATGAGCGAAATCTGTTCAATGTTTATTAAGAACAAGTCCAGTGCATAATATGAACAAGTGGAGGAGTTCACGTGTGTGCCCCAGAGCTGTGTGATTATAGCATTTTACTTGTGCAGTAAAAATAGCATTAAAAACAGACCATTTTCTGGAGCCCGAGTTTGTGTCGGACATCGGGTCGGGCTCGGACTCAGGCAGAAAATCTAAACTCTATACTCTCCTGTGAGAAGGCAATATTACATTGCTGTTCATCCCACGTAGCTTCTAAATGGCAAAAGAGATAGAGCTTAGCCCAGTTAGTGGCTAATACTAATACTGATCCACCAGTGCAAGCTGGGGCTAGCAGCAAGCTACAGGCGAATAATACCCACCTCTGAATAGCACAATTAGCCCGGTTAGCAGCTAATGCTAACAGGGGTTAGCAGCAGGCTACAGGCTGATAATACTAACCTCTGAACGACAAAACAACTAGCGCTTAGTGTGGTTAGCCACTAAAGCTAGTGCTGCTCCAGCAGTGCTAGCCAGGGTTAGCAGCAGACTACAGGCGGATAATACTCACCTCTGAACGGTAAGAGCTAGCTCTTAGTGCAGTAAACGGATGATGCTAATTCTGCTCCAGCAGTACTATCCAGAGCAGCAGGCTGCAGGCCGATAATACTGACCTCTGAATGGCAAAAGAGTTAGCGGTTTGCGGATAATGCTAATACTGCTCCAGCAGTGATAGCCAGGGTTAGCAGCAGACTACAGGCCGATTATACTCACCTCTGAACGGCAAAAGAGTCTGCTTTAGTTCTAAGTCTTGTTGCTGGTTTACTAAACTGAAACTCCTGTGTAATGCTGTACTTCAGCAGAGTGGTTTTACTGCTCATTACAACCTGACTGGTAGAATTTATACACAAGCACACCGGATTTTAAGGTGCACTGACGTTTTTTGGTAAAAGAATTAAAGGACTTTAAGTGCGAAAAATGTGGAACATATATATTGGTTTAAATATCTGCTTGAGACATAACCCATGCCGAGTTTTGCAGCAATTAGGGGTATGTTATTGTGCTGTACATGAGTGTATAATATACAGTATACTCATAAAAAAAGCTATTGGCCCGTGGTCACTGGGGGACAACACTTTTTTTCTAAGTGATTGAATTGAATTGATTGGTGGTTGGTGTGCTGATACAGGGTACAGGGTTCCTAGGTTGCTAGGTGGTCTCAAAGACTTGTGATGAACCACATGCATTGAACTACATAATGAGGTGTTTCCCTGATAAAGCTGGGAATTGTTTTGGGAAAAGGGGAGGGGAGGGGGGTGAGGGGGGCTAATTTGATAATTATAACACGTATTGGGATGTGGGTGGGTAGGTGGGGTTGTGATGGGGAGGGGGGGGGGGTGATATGGGGCTGATGCAATCGTGTCAGCTTGAGTTTGGTCTCCTCATACCAGGATGAATTAATGCTCAGGGGACTGTAGGGATACACCTGTTTCCAGGTTACCCATAGTGCACCTGGGTCCCCTGCCACCTCTACCTGTTCTGCCGGCCTCATATCCGCCGCCGCCTCTGCAAACACACCTGACGAAACTCAGCGCTCACATTTACTCACCACTACATCACATCTACCCACTACCTGCCCGTACCTCCTGTTACACACTGTACCCAATTCATTTATCTACAACAGAGATGTTCTCAAGTCTCTAAAAATAAAAGTTTCTTCTGGGTGTAAGGAGCCTTCTATAATCTGCTGCTCCCCAGTCTGATAAAAACACTGCACAGCTACATACCTGTCAAGTTTTGGACTTAAAAATAAGGGAATTTTTCCGCCGGCCCAAAAGCCCAACCGAGGTTTAGTATCCCTTATATTTTAAGACAGGTTAACTAAAATATACTAAAAATAACCACCAGTGAACTGCTTACAGACTACAATTAGACTATCAAAATCTGATGGTCTACCTTTGTTGACACTGAAATGTTGTGGACATTCCTACATATGTAATTCTTTTAATACAGCCAAATGAAAAAGTCTTTTCTAGATATTTACATGAAATCTTCTCTTTTTTGACAGGAATGCACTCTCTTATATAATATCTTATTTTTATTTATTTATTTATTATTTTATTTTTTTTGAAGGGTGCACACATTTACAAAAAGGACATGGACCGGATATATTCCATAAGTAAATAATAGTCCTAAGGGGCTACACAATTAATAATCTTTCATTAAAACTTCTTTCTATCGATCAGTCCATTCCTGATCAGTTCAGTTAATTTCAGCCCTCTCCGCATTTTCTCTCTCTCCAGCTCAACCATCTCTCCTGCCTCTTCTAAATAATAAATTACACCAAATTACACTAACAAACCCTAAAACTAGCCCTGAACTAATAAAATAGAGTTTGGAAATGAAATAGTTATTGGCTGATCAGGCACATCAGGGCAGGGCTTTATATATATGTAGATTTTTCTCAAACCCTGACCATCTATCTAGCTCATTCTAAAGTTAAGCTAACTGAGTCACAAGCTGTATTTTATTAAACACAGAGTGGGTTTAATATATGTTTTGATTCAGAGAAGAGTCTTTTTAACCAGCTATCAGAAACATCATCAACATCTCATCATAGTTTACAGGGTTAGCTCTGTTACCTTTCTTTTAGAAAAATCTCTGTATATCCAGATCTGTTTTAACGTCAGCTGCTCCGACTAGCTGCCTGAACTCACAGTGAGAAGGGGGGCGGGACTTCCCCACACTAAACTGCGAGCCGCAAAACCAGCAAGCTGATTGGCTGTTTCTCCTTGAACCGGCACCACGATTGGTTAAGAGACACACAGCGGTCAGTGCCCTGTCGCCTGTGGCCTACACTTTTTTAAATTTAATATAATACAGGAAATTTTACGGGAAAACACTAATACGGGAGGACGGCGGGAAAGAGGAGTAAAATACGGTAGTTTCCCGGCCAAAAAGGGAGACTTGACAGGTATGCATCTAGATCTAACAAATTCAAAGCATTTACTGTATTATAATCACTCCTTTATCTATTAGCATACAGTATCAGTACTGAGTCGAATTAAGTACTTAAGTACAAAATTAAACTGCGACTCGAGTCCCCATCTCTCACCTACAGTCATGTTTTAATGTGTGCGCTGGTCTGAGAAAAGCATCACTGGAAGGATTTCATTTAGTTCATTAATTGCAATCAGTCTGAACCCAAGATATTTTATGTTTTATCTGCTAACTTTTACTTCATTTATTAATGTACATCAATTCAAGCATTTCAGACCTGCTAAAAACACATTCTAAAAAAAGTTGTGATGGAGGACATTTAGGGCTAATAATGATTTTATATACAAACAAACAAACTTGGAATTATGTGATTTCAAACAGGTGATTATAATCCTGATTATGGGTGGGAATCACAGTGCGTCTCACAATATGATATCATCCCAATATGTTGCCCATGATAATGATGCTATCACTATATTGTGATTCTGTGATACTCAATACACAGGTGCATCTCAAAAAAATTGAATATAATTAAAAGAGTTACTTTACTTCAGTAATTAAGTTCATGTGAAACTTGTGAAAGATGTATTACTGTCAGTATGCCCATTCAGGACAATTGTTCGCCTAAAGACTCCATTTCCCAGCATTCTCTTTGGGATCTGTGTTTACAATAAATCTGTGTTTTATAATCAGCACTTGTCACACGCTGTCCTGGCCCAGGTGACAATTACACACAGACTGATCTATTTTACGCAAAAATTAATCTAATCATCTAAGAAAATTACAGTATTATATAAGACATTAATTAAATTACAGTATTATATGGTACTTTTAGCAGTGTGGGCAGTGTGCCAAGTCCTGCTGGAAAATGAAATCCGCATCTCCATAAAAGTTGAGAGCAGAGGTAAGCATGAAGTGCTGTAAGATTTTGTGCGAAAACAAAACTGTACTGACTTTAGACTTGATAATAAAACACAGTGGATCAACAGCAGCAGATGACATGTCTCTCCACACCATCACTGATCATCAGTAAATTTTACATTTCATTTGTAAATCAAGGGATCAGAGTCTGGAGGAAGAGTGGAGAGACACACAGTCCAAACTGCTCGAGGTCTAGTGTGAAGTTTCACATTTTTAACTGAATTACTGAAATAAAGTAACTTTTCAATGATTCAATGATATTCAAATGTTTTGAGATACACCTGTATCACAATACAATTTTCTAGAATACTTCACGGCATCTGTGTTACTGAAAAGGATAAAATACCAAAGTACATTGAAATCTAGCAGCAAAATACGCTGCCTTTTCATGGCATATGTCTCAACAAGACAAAACCACAGGTTGCACACATTACAAAGAAGACATGGCTGTCTTTGTACCATGGCCGCCATGTAGCACTACCATAACACATCTAGCAACGGTACGGGAACATCCTAGCACAATAGCAACCACCTATCAACAACATAGCAACCATTTGTACTGTCAGATAAGAACCACCTAGCATCCGATTAGCAAAACAAGTTTTACCTTATTGACCATGCAGCAATAGCTTTTCTGATTAGTGTTTATTGTTACTTGAACATTAAATGAAATTGTCATTAAAAACTAAAGTTTTGCAGAAGCAGACAGAATCTTGTAACTGTGCAGAGGTGATAAATGACTTCAGTCCTTCAGCGTTCTCTTCGCCCTGAATTTAATCTGTGTACAAAGTGAGGGAGAGTAATGGAAACTGAGGCTCTTCATCGCCACAAAAAAAAAAAAAACCCTGTGTAACGGGAAGGAGAACACTCTGCACTCTGATCTCATTATCCACACAACAATATCGGCCCACCCTGACAAACACTAATGCAACCATGCCGTCAAATGTCTGATCTTCAGCCTCTCATCACAGCACTGTACAATACTATTCAAAACCATCAAACACTGTCCAACATCATCCAACACTGTCTAACATCATCCAACACTGTCTATCATCATCCAACACTGTCTATCATCATCCTACACTGTCTAACATCTTCCAACACTGTCTAACATCATCCAACACTGTCTAACATCACCCAACACTGTCTAACATCATCCAACACTGTCTATCATCATCCAACACTGTCTAACATCACCCAACACTGTCTAACATCATCCAACACTGTCTAACATCATCCAACACTGTCTAACATCACCCAACACTGTCTAACATCATCCAACACTATCTAACATCATCCAACACTGTATAACATCATCCAACACTTTCTAACATCATCGAACACTGTCTAACATCATCCAACACTGTCTAACATCATCCAACACTGTCTAACATCATCCAACACTGTCTATCACCATCCAACACTGTCTAACATCATCCAACACTGTCTAACATCATCCAACACTGTCTAACATCATCCAACACTGTCTAACATCACCCAACACCGTCTAACATCATCCAACACCGTCTAACATCATCCAACACTGTATAACATCATCCAACACTTTCTAACATCATCGAACACTGTCTAACATCATCCAACACTGTCTAACATCATCCAACACTGTCTATCACCATCCAACACTGTCTAACATCATCCAACACTGTCTAACATCATCCAACACTGTCTAACATCATCCAACACTGTCTAACATCATCCAACACTGTCCAACATCATCCTACACTGTCTAACATCATCCAACACTGTCTAACATCATCCAACACTGTCTAACATCATCCAACACTGTCCAACATCATCCAACACTGTCTAACATCATCCAACACTGTCCAACATCATCCACACATCTCGACCGAGGTTTCGTACCTCTTTCCTCGGGCCGGGCCGGGTAGGGCGGGGCTCCAGAAAATAGTCTGAGATAGGCATCTGTTTTTTAGTCATATTTTTATTTTATATAAAGCTCTAGCGTGATAATCACAAAGTAGCTAAGTAACCACATCGTTAACGAAAACAAACGAAATAATTAAAACTGAAAGTGAAAAAAAAAATGTGTTAACTGAAACAAATAAAAACGTTAATTAAAAGGAAAAAACACAACTAACTGGAACTGGAACAAATTGAAATTACTGATAGAATACCCTTCGTTTTCGTGTCTGTTAATTTATTAATAAGCGTTGTTTCCACTCAAACAGTTTTACTGCACGTGGTGTTGTGCTGCACGCGCACACGGAGCCGGATTCTGCGGGGAGTAATTTTTGGCAAAACAGCGGCAAATAACGACAGAAAACCCTGAGAAAGCTGCAAAATGGGATTAAAATATGAGCGCGAGCGAGATAAAAGCACGTGTTCTGTAGTGAAACAGGAGAGGGTGTGGAATAAACACCACACAGCTATAAGTACCTGTGAGTAGCTCATACACCTGAACACCCCACGTGTAAGGATGAACTGATGAACTCATTCATAGTTAATAATTATGGTGACAATTAGTGAAACCTGTAAAGTTTATTGAGTTTTTGAGTTTGTTTATGTGTTTCTCAGATTGAGCTCTCTGATGTGATGTGTAAAAACTAATAAAAACTAGCAAACCCACTAAACCCACTAAAAAAGAATTAAAACTAACTGAATTGGAGGAAAAAAAAAATACAAATTAACTATAATGACAAATTAAAAACTATTATAACCTTTTAAGTTCCAAGTTAAAATGGTTAAAGAAAGTTGCACCAGTTAGAATGTTATAATCACGCAGTGAGCTCCTCCGCATTTGATTTTCAGCACCATGTGCAGCTGTTCTTAAAAAAACATTTTAATTAAATAATAGGTCTGTGCTCCTTCAGTGTTTCAGTGTTAATTAACATCATTCTGAAGAGATTTCGCTCATTCAAATGGCCCGAAAACAGCCAGTTTATGGGTCGGGTCGGGCTCGGGCTCATAATGACAGGTCGGGTCGGATTTTTTGGGCCCGATCTAAGCTCTAAACAATAGTAACCATCCCAGATATCACACTAACCACAAATCAATATCATAGCAACAACTGTACAAGTTGTAGTTACCACCTAGCAACCACTTTAAACTTTAAGCACATTTAAATTTTACTGTTAGGACTTTTGGTTGTTGCTAGGTTACGGGTGATGTTGGTTCATAGTGTCGTTATTGAATAATGGCAGCCCCCAGCCAATCACATCAGGGGGTCTGTTCTAACTGTGATCTAATTATTAATTACTATTTATTGTCACTGGGGCGAGTGACCTTTGATTTCCATGACACACACTCTCTCTCCCTCTTTAGAATCCTAAAAGTATCTTTTATTTAAATGTGGAACAGACAGTGCTCTGGGGGCTGTGTGTGTGTGTGTGTGTGTAATGGACAGTTGATGTGAGGGAGGTGACAGCATCATCTCGGCCGCCGCACACTGACGCTCACACTTAAACGCTTTAATAGGACTAAAGTGAACAAAGGGCAGCTCTGACGCAGACGGGCTATAAAAGGCCTCACTCTTAAACACCACTTTACTGCCCATCAGGGCTGCTCTCACACACACACACACACACACAACACACACACACACTTTCCAGTGCTTTACCAAGGCGAGCTGGACTCCGGAAGTGTGTGTAAATACAGAAGTATAGGTTAATCTGGGATAATTCTCTGATAATGAAGCTCTATTTTGGGAAACAGGGCGGATGCTCATTTATGTTTAGTCTGCACTGCGGTCTGTCTGCAAACTGTGTAGTTCGATGGGTTCTGTAGTTCGGCCTGAGCTGTTTGTGCTCATAAACTAATAAATAATAACACCCATCCTTACCTAACAGCTCTAAATCTGGCATACTTTATCCAGGAACACTTTTAAAATATCATATCATTTGAAGATACAGCAAATAGCCTGATTTGAGCCTGCTGAAATCAAAGCAAACAGCAACACCACTAGCAATCACTGCGCATCACTTTAGCAAGTGATAAGCAGTGCCATAGCAACTACCTAGCAACCACTGTAGCAACACCAAAGCAGAAAAATAATTAACACCAAAGCAACCAAACAGCAATATTACAATGCAACAAAACAGTCACCATGCAATCAGCATGCAACCACAGCTACCAGCAGGAATACCAAAACAACCACTTAGCAATACCATAGCAACAGCACACAAACCACCTATAAAACACTTCTACAGTAGCAGCATCACAGCAACCACCTGGGAAATCAAAACAATCATGTAGCAATACTGTACAAAACCCCTAGAAAACATTGTAGCAATGCCTTAGCAACCAACAAGCAACACCATATCAACCACCTCAATAACACCTTCTGAAGATATCAACTTCATAGCAGCCACCTTGGAGAACAAACAGCCACTTAGCATTACTACAGCAACAGCCTCGCAAGCTGTAGTTACCACTTAGAAATACTAAAGCAACCATACCAAACACATAGAAAACTTACACTATATAAACAGTATAGCAACCTTATAGCAACCACCTGTGAATTCAGACCTGGTAGATATATCTTTTTATTAATAAAGTTTGAAATTAAGATTTAAAATGTAAAAACTATAAAAACTGCATTTAATTTTTGTAAATCATGATATAAATCACTGCGATGGATTGGCAGCCTGTCCAGGGTGTATCCTGCCTTCTGCCCGATGCCGGCTGGGATAGGCTCCAGCACCCCCCGCGACCCTTAATGGATAAAGCGGTTGATAATGACTTGACTTGACATGATATAAATCACAGCTAATAAATTTATTTTCCAATTTTATCTCCATTCTTTTATGTACATTTAAGAGGGGAGGAAGAGGAAGAGTGAGAGAGACAGTGAGGGGGAAGAGTGAGAGAGGAAGAGTGATGGGGCGGAGTGAGAGAGGAAGAGTGATGAGGAGGAAGAGTGATAAGGGGGAGGAAGAGTGAGAGAGACAGAAGAAGAGTGAGGGGGAAGAGTGAGAGAAGAAGAGTGATGAGGAGGAAGAGTGATGGGGCAGAAGAGTGATGGGGAGGAAGAGTGATACTCCCCATATCACTCTTCTTCCCATCACTCTTTTTATTAACAAAGTTTGAAATTAAGATTAAAAATGTAAAAACTATAAAAACTGCATTTAATTTTTGTAAATCATGATTTAAATCACAGCAAATAAATTAATTTTCCAAGTAATGAAAGTAATGGCACCCCTATAGCGGAGCGGTAGGAGCGCAGTGGTTGGTGGGCCGGTGCCGTGGGCTGGTGGACAGATGGCTCCCAGGCTTTTAGCTGCTGAGAGAGTTGTTAGGATCGTGATCTAGAGTTCGCCAGCAGTGACACCGCCGATGTCCAGCGTGCTAACAGGTGATGGAGCGCTCACACTGCTGTACAGAACTCTAAATACTGAATAATCATTAACTCAGACCACCCAGTCCTGACATATGACAGAATTTGAACAGCTGAAATGCTGTCCACATAAATGCTGTACACATTTATTAGTACACATAAGTAAATCTTTCCTATAGAATCCTAGATTCATTCATTTGCAAAGTGGGCGTGTCCACTTACCATCAGTGTGTAGTCTTGCCTGCCAAGACTTCCAGGGTAATTTCAAGGCATTTGGATACTGTTAAAGATGTTTCTGAGGGCTACCTTAACTTGGGTATTCAATCATATCTTATATAAAGGTTGACTGTATTGCCACTATGTTGTAGGCTATAAGAGCAAGTCTGCTGTCTTACAACTGCAATGTAGTAACTTTGTGGTGGAATACCCAAGGGAAGGTAGACCTGGTGGGCAAGACTGCACACTAATGGTGACCTAGGGTATGGGGGCACACCCATTATGCAAATAAATGATGGCAGGAGCCAATAATATGAACAGTGTGCTTTTGTGATGTTTAAATATATGTTAGATGACGCCTGAAAAGAGTTAAGAGACAGTCACTCTGCACTACAGTCTATTCTAGTGTTTTTAAATCAAGCAGGGTGTAAAAACAAGGAGGCGGTCATAATGTTATGCTTGACGGGCTATATAAGAGTAAACAAACACGGCACTGCTATCCACAGAACTACTTAGAATCCGTAAAGCTGGATCAGCAGTGTTTGTGCTGATCCTGGAAGTGGAGCAGTGGTGCATTAGCTCAGGGTTTGAGTCTGAGTTTTAAATAAAGTTTGACCCACACACACAGATGGCACTCGCTCTGAGCTGTTAATTTGTCCTGGCAGCGAATCTGTCCTGAAGAGCAGTGCTGGCCTCGGTACGCTCCAACCACACACACACACACACACACCATGGCTTATTAACTTATATATTATACATTGTTTTTTTTTTTGTTTGTTTTTCTTTCCTACATTGTATCATATTTTTCGCACTATAAGGCGTACATAAAATTCTTTAATTTTCCCGAAAATGCTTCTTATGTATGAATTTTACCAGTCAGGTATTTAGGAGCAGTAAATCCACTTCGTTGAAGTACAGAGTTATACAGGAGTTACAGTTCAGTTCTCCAGCACCGAGACTGGAGCAGTATTAGCATTAGCCACTAACCGCAGTGCTAGCTATTTCGCCTTTCAGAGGTGAGTATATTGGACTGCGTGTTTTCTGTGTTAAAACAAGCTACGTGGAACGAACCGCTAGCTGATAGCTAGCTGATAGCGCTAGCTGATAGCGTCCTGGCTTACCAGAAAAACTCATGGTTTCTCAGTGTAGCGCTATCGGGAGGCTTTTACTAGCGATAAGTGCTGCTAACCCCGTCTAGCACCGCTGCAACCGTGGCTAGCCATGCTGTTGAAATTATTGTAAATCTAAGCTTACTGTAAGTAAATGGAAGCACCCCAGATAGCCACCGAGTGCTGGCCCAGTACTGGGCCTTAGCTGGTTTCTGACTGTCCTCAAAGGTGGCCCAGAACCGGCCACCGGACTCGGCCCAGTGTATTTTTGAACGTAGGACCAAGTCTGGGCCTTATTCGGTTTCTGACTCCTCGAAGCTGGCTGAGAGTCGGTCACCGGACTCGGCCCAGTGTCTTTTTGAATGTAGGACCAGGTCTGGGCCTGCACTGGTTTCTGACTGTTCTGGAAGCTGGCTGAGATCCGGCCACTGAACTTGGCCCAGTGTCTTTTTGAACGTAGGACCAAGTCTGGGCCTTATTCGGTTTCTGACTCCTCAAAGCTGGCTGAGATTCGGTCACCGGACTCGGCCCAGTGTCTTTTTGAACGTAGGACCAGGACTGGGCCTACACTGGTTTCTGACTGTTCTTGAAGCTGGCTGAGATCCGGCCACTGAACTTGGTCCAGTGCCCAACACAAGTTAAGCAAAACTTTTGTAACTGAAGGTACTTTGTCTTTTACTGTTGTTGAATTTGTTTTCTAAGAACTAGGAGGTTCAGGAACCTACAATGTTATTCCTACTACTACAAGCTACAAGCTATTTGTACATAAAATTTATGTAAATAACCACTTTGTACATCAGTACATCAATATGATTATTATATATTATTATAGGAAACACTAATAAGGAATTTACCATTGGTTTAAATAGAGTATTCTGTTTACTCAATTAGTGTTAATGAGAGAAAAACTTTGTCTGGAAGCTCAAAGAAAGACATAAAACAAAGATTTATATTAAATTTACATTTAATTCATAAAGTTTACATATTTAAAAAATAAAGGGAAAAAAAGAAAACAGAAACAGATTACAATTTGCAAATTCCAAGGTTTGGCACCTGTGGACTTCTTGTTACTTTTTACCGTATTTATTTTTATTTGTATCTGTTTTAATACGTGGTACCTTTGCCAAGTAAAACTCAATATTAACTCAACTTAATATTGAGATGATTGGTTTTAAGAAATTTGCATCGGCCTAAAACATTTTCACAGTACTGTACATATACACACATACTGTATAGGTTTTTGTGTGTGTGTGTTTGAGCTGTACTATGGAGGACCAAAAATGACATAAGTATAAATAAATAAATGCAAATATAAATGTAGAAATAATAAATATATACATGAATAAATGAATAAATAAATAAATGTTGAAATAAATAAATAAATATATAAATAAATGCACATATAAATGAATGAATGAATATTTGCATAGGTAAATAAATAAATTAATAAATTTCTTATTTATTTATATATTTATTTATATATTTACTTATGTGCATTTATTTATTTATTCATTCATTTATTTATTTCAACATTTATTCATTTATTTATTTCAACACTTATTTATTCATTCATTTATTTATTTCAACATTTCTACATTTATTTATTTATTTATTTCCACATTTCTTCATTTATTTATTTATCTCCACCGTCCTGTACTTCCGGTATCAGTGAGACAGAACAAAAGGGACGGCACAGCAACATCGCGGCTATAACCCCTACTGCAGTAACAACTGCTGAAAATGAATGAGGGTCAACAGCTTAAAAATGTCGCCGCTGCAGGCCAAGGCAGGAGCAGTGTCACTACCCGATCTGTACCCCCTGCCCGATTTGTTCCGCGCATGCGCACGCATTGCAAACTGAGCAGGGGCACAGATCAGGTAGCCACGGCTGTTACACCAGCCGTTGTGCGCATGCGTCAACAGTTTTCGGCTCTGTGAGGTCGCTGCTCAAGCTTAACTTCCGTTTTCTGAATTATAGATAGACTGATAGGTGTTTAAACTAAATATATTTCGAAAATCAAACAAAATAATCTATTAAAATGTATGTATGTGGTGTTTTTTTTTTACATATGCCAAGTCTGTAAACTACTTCACATTTTATTAACTTAATTACACCTTTAGCGATAAGATTAACATCTACATGCTCAAGTATCATTTATAATGCTTACCATGAATTAATGAATGAATAAATTCATAAATAAATAGAGCCAGAACACAATAATTCGCATAGGCTAACTAGCAGTTTATCTTTCTGTAATCTAGATAGACTGGGAGATATAAATAAGTAAAATACAAACATCAACTAGAAAATAATGTTCTTTGTTCTTGAGCAGTTGATATATAAACTGTGCATTTTATGCTTTGTCAAATTTAGTATTACAGGGTGTATGAGGCATTTAAAAAATTTAATTTGTTTACCATTATAACAAACCTGTTTGGGTTATATCCATTATATGGGGTGGTGGTGTGGTCTTTGACCATTTGTAGTATTCCTCAAGCTAACAAAGAGTTTATTAATAAAAAACATTTATTTTTGCTTAAAATACACAGCAGAATGTTTAGAAATGGGAACCAAATACCATGTCTCTAAATGTGGTCCTGTATCAATATGCTACTAACCATTAAAAATAAGGTACAACACATTTATCAAAATACCAGTTTATTTTCTTCTCAGAGAAAGCATGAGAGCAAAAAGCAAAACAAAAGAAAAACATCCCTCTCAACACACAACCACCCAGCCACTCCCACCCTACCTCACCCCACCTCACCCCGCCCCACTCCCACCTCACCCCACCCCACTCCCACCTCACCCCACCCCACTCCCACCTCACCTCACCCCAACACACCCCACCCCACCTCAACACACCCCACCTCACCCCACTCCCACCCCACCTCACCCCACTCCCACCCCACCTCACCCCACTCCCACCCCACCTCACCCCAACACACCCAACCCCCCCGACACAAACACCCACCACAACACAAAAACCCACCCTCCCCAACTCAAAGTACCCCGACACAAACACGCAACCACCCACCCAATTAAAATGGTAGTCACAATAAATAAACATTCATACAGATATTTCAAACACAGGTAACTGTTTTTACCTTCTGCTGTAGTTAGGACCTGAAAGAAACAACTCTTCAGCCTCTTGTATAGTTATTCCCTGTAGTGTAGACATGGCTTGGGTGATGCACTAACAAAAGGGTTAAAAAAATTAAATATAAATTATAAAACTGCATTATAAAGATTCAGCACTGCAGTGCAGTGATTAGAAGTGATTAGCAATGGTGGTGGTGTATGAGGTGTTAGTGCATGTTGTGCTGGTACAGTGAGTGGATCAGATATATCAGTGCTGCTGGAGTTTTTAAACACTGTGTCCATTTATTGTCTCTCATTCTATTAGACACTCCTACCTATCTGCACCACAGTGTATATGTAAAGTCAGATAGAAGCTCTGAGTCTGTTGCTGCATAGTTGGTGCTGTCAATACTCTAGTCCTTCATCAATGCTCACTGGATGTCCACCGCCGGTGGACTATTCAGGTCAAGCAAGTGAAACTGAGGTGTTTAAAAACTCCAGCATTAGCGTTAGTGTCACTGCTGAAAATGACCCAATAACTGTCTGAGAAAATGTATTGTGGTTATCATGGTCTCACAGTACTACTCTATAGGATTTAAAAAAAAGATAAATTTGATTAAAATTTTTATGTAACTTAAGTCACAACAGGCTATTTAACATTGTTAATAGATATTTACTGCATACCTAGTAACCTTACCTCTGGGAACAAAACATCCAAAATGAACTGCACTTGATCCTCAATGTGGAATTCTACTGGTGCAGATTTCAGGACATCCTGAAGATAAAGAAAAATAGGGAGTCCTGTTCTTCCTCCGAGTCCAGGTACACTGGCACCCGTAGAGATGATCCCTTCTGGATTCTGCTGAGCCACTTCGAAGGCTCTTTTCCACAGAGTACACCCTTAGGTCAAAAGGCAAAGTGCCAAAAGCACTTCATCAAAACATGAGCAAACATTTAACATTTCTAGTTGAATGTCAAAAGTAGTTTATGTTAAAAGTTTTGGACTGTAAATCCACATTAAAAAAAAACAAAAAAAAAAAAAGTCCCCCAACACATGGTGACAACAAGCATGAATTATAAGGCCTTTTGCTTATTTGCTTATAACACTGTAATGGTAAAACAATGTGCAAATTGTAAATAACAAACATTGTTAATGTGTGACAAACATACCAACAAATGTTGCCGGACTCCATGGTCTTGTACAGCAAAGTCTACCAGCTTCTTTTATTGGGCTGTGCGGTTGACCATGGTTTGCACATGAGGTGGAATGTCTGAAGTGATTGACCTAGATACCCTAAAAAGTGGCTGAAGGGTCCCTTGCAATAGCCTGCTAGCCTTGTCAGTCCAGAAAGCAAACCTCTGGCCATGTCTGTTGAATCAAAAAACTTAATCAGCAGGTAATCAAATGAAATAAAATGCAGAAAAGGCATGAATACTTTAGCAGAGTGGCCTTACCCTTCAATCTGTAATCTTTCCATCAGTAGGATGCACCACCACTGGCGGATTAATGGCACATCATTCTAAAACATATATAACAATGATCAGACAATTGGGGTGGGGTTTGAAATATTTTTTCTATATTAATAGATGCAACTGACCTCTGTGAAGATAAATGGGGTATTGGTGCAGATACAGAGGGCATGCTGTAAAAAAATAAATCTCTCTATTATACCCAATAACTCAAAATGCTGCTTATCACAACTTAAAAGGATGCTTACAATGAGTATAAGGATGCCACAGTAGTTCCCAGAAGTTTGTTGAGGGAAGTGCTGGAAACAAAATATTAAATATTACTGTTAAGTAAAGGTGTTGAACCAATAGAAACAGATGTAGACAAGTGCTTCACTAAAGTAAGCTTAGGTTCCCCCTTACTGAGTTACTGCCAAAAGCCATTAATACATGAAGTAGATGTGCTGAAGATAGAGATTGTTTCAAATTGTGTAAAATAGACAGAAAGTCCCTAGGTCTGGACAAGAAAGAATGTATGGTGGAAAGAAGACAAATGAATATAGCAAAAAGTATCAACTGGTGGGCTAGTCATGGCTCAGTTTCCCAAAATCACAGTAGGAAATTCTCTTCAAAAGAAAATATCTATAGTCTTACATTACATTTAAGCCAACTGATGTCCAGAGTTTTATATAACCCAGTAAGAAAATAAAGAAAAGGCTTTACATCAAAACTTCTGCCGGTCTTCTCTGTCCAGGGTCTTGGGTCAATCTGGCCTGCAATATGTCTGCACATAAAATGGGAAAAAAATTAATTATGGACACACACTTACTGAAACCTATAGTCATACAATTGTTCTCCATGGTCTAGTTTCATAAAATGAGACCTAATCCTACAGCCATCGAACAAGGCTTCTGCGTAAACATAAAACAAAAGAACAAAGCTATAAATAAGCAGCCATAGAACAAGGCTTTTTGTAAATCATCAGCCATAGAACAAGGCTTTTTGTAAATCATCAGCCATAGAACAAGGCTTTTTGTTAATTTTCAGCCATAGAACAAGGCTTTTTGTAAATCATCAGCCATAGAACAAGGCTTTTTGTAAATCATCAGCCATAGAACAAGGCTTTTGTGTAAATCAGCAGCCACAGAACATGGCTCTTGCGTAAAATATTATTGGTAAAAGCCACTGAACAAGGGCAACTTTTTCCTCTCTCTTAACCTAAATATCGTTTTGTACGAGTCATCTCCAAAACCACCAGGGAGTACAGAATCTAGAAAAATGATCTCTCTCTCCACAACCAGTAAAACCTGCAGTGGACATATTTCAAAATGATAAGCTAATCAACAAACTTCATTCTAAAAATCTGAATATCTATTTTTTGAAACTGTAACTCAACACATAGCAAATAGTGATCCAGTTGATTCTGTTGCATACTCCATGCAGGGAACAAAATCGCATCCTTGGAACACAGATTGTTCTGGTGTAGAGAAAGAAAATGCAACCATTCAACTACTGTGCATTGTACAGAAATCATTGCATTAATGTGCAACTGTCTGTCTGTGTGTGTGTTTAACTTCACTTTACCGGTAAACTTGAGAGTGGGTCCACATTCATCGTTTTCCATGTGGGAACCACATACATGTCAGCAATGTAAACATCTTTCCCCTATTTACAACACAACAAGATTAGCAAATGTATACAAGTACCCATGAAGAAGTATACAAAATAACAATGTTTGAGCTTCTGTAATTAATTACATGTTTTTGAGCAGCTTCTCTGATGATCTTAAAACATGCATTCCCAATCTAGACGTAATAAAACAAAATAAAGGCATAAATTACACACAAAAAAAAACTATTTCTGTGCCTTTGAGCAAGCATGCTGCAACATGAATATACTTACAGTAGACTCCATGCACTGATTTAACCCAAGACTCCACAAGTCCTCACGTGTAAGACAGATATTGTCATCTTTAACAATCAATTCTGCTGCTGGAAGGCTTTTGTCCAGGACATATTTCAACTGCAAGGGAGGGGGGGTGAGAATGGTGTGAGAGTGTAAGTATGTGAGAGATGGTCTGAATATACGATTGCAAAAAATTATTGGTAGTGTCTAACAGTGTGTGAAGGAGAGTGAAATTTGGAATGGGCTAGGTGGAATCATCCCCTACCAGTTTTTCCTGGAGAGGACCCAAGTCTTTTTCCCATTTCTCTCCAGAAAAAGCATAAGGATGGTCTGTTGCTTCATCAGGTGTACCATACTCATGGTCCTGAAGTGACACACATGGAACTGCTCCATGATCTGAAGAGACAATAAAAAAAATTAAGTCTAATATTAATAAAATAAACTTTACAATATACACCTTACATGTCAACCATTACAAAAAAAACACTACTTAGCTCTTACTTTCCAACCTGTAGAAAGGCCTTAGCCGTGAGACATTGATGCAACATCGAGTCCCATTATCTTTCACCACTGACGCCACACCCTTTTTAGAGATACTATCCACAGTGAAAGGACCTTTGTGGCGGTCAGCAAGGGTGTCTTTTCTCTGTTTTATATTGAAATCTTGAGAAATCAAGACCTCATCGCCAGGACTGATTGTGCTCATTAGCTTTCTCTTACGGTTCCTGTAAGACTTTTGTTGTCTTTTCTGCGCATTTTCAATGTTGCTAAGCACCTGAAAAAAAAAAAAAATTACACTTTACTACATGCCATTGAATTAAAAAAAACTTCTGTGGTCAGACTACATGAATTTGGACCTAACCTTCTCATTTAAAATTTTCATTTCATTTACTCGGGTGTCAAGATCATCTTCTGGGTCAGCAATTTTAAAGTCTTCTCCCATGGGACAGGCGTTCATAACCTCTGGCAAATGAGGGTGCCGATGGAAGAATAAGAAATACGGGGTGTGCCTGGTTGAAGACTGGTTAAAAACAAATTAAGTTATCAGAAATAAAACATTATATATCGATTACATTATATATCGACCATAATGAATGTATAATGAATACCCACTTGCTTAGCAGTGTTAATACCATACACAACTGCAGGTAAATGGATGTCCCAATCATTATGGCTTTCATTTACATACTTCCGCAATACACGTTTGACATTTTGATTTGTTCGCTCATCCTATATATATATAAAAAACAACAACAATTAAAACATTTCCTAATTTTTTTTAACATTACAGGGAAATGTCAAATAAAATTATGTTGAAAATTACCTGCCCATTTGTCTGAGGGTGGTAGGCACTTGAGACAGCATGTTTGATTTTCAGAGTTGCAAAGATGTTTTCATTCAGCTGTGTGCAAATCATCAAAAAGGAAATACAGTGTGCATAGCAGAATGTCAGAAAAACATGTGTGCTAATTAAGATAAATATCAATGTTAAGAATTCACATTATACTAGACTTTTACCTCATTAACGAACTCTCTCCCTTGGTCAGTAATAATTTTCTTGACCATGCCGAACAAGTAGAGTGTCTTTATGATGGCTGCTGACACTTCAGTTGCAGTCTTATTTTGCAGTGGCTCAGCAACAACCCACTTTGTATATAAATCAGTCATGGTCAACACATACTTGTTTTTTTGACCAGTTTCTCGCAGTGGGCCAATTAAATCCAGGCCAATCACCTCCCATGCAGCCTTCACCTAAACACATATTTTCCATTACCTTTCAAAACATTTATTTTCTCTATTAAACAAAACAGAATTTGGAATACCTTAATAGAATGTAACACTGGTGTCCCCGTCTTCATGGGGTCATTTAGTTGGCAGCGGCGACAACACTTCACCTAAAAAAAAACAAAAAAAAGAAGAATTAAGTTGGGACAGTGTCTAAACATGTACAAAAAGTAAAATAAAATGCATATCATAAATACATATTAGAACAAGGGGTGTGCTATATAATTTCGTGCACAATAATATTTGTCGTTACATTACTTTGTTTTTGTTACACTATTTTTATACAAAATCAGAATCTTGGTAACTATCTATGAAAGATTTCTTTTGTTTCTACTGAATAAATAATATGAGGCTGAAGTTGGTTTGATATTCGCAGCTGCCGCTTCACTGAACCACCGTGAACTAAAGGGAGCGTTCACAAACTGTTCCGCATATTATATTTAACACCTCACATATCAACACTGAAGGAGCTATAATGAAGAAAAGCAGTACATCTGTTTATTAACTATGTAAATATACATTATGTTATAAAATGCAATTTTATATACACGACCTTCCACTTATTTTCTGTTCTAGTGTAATTCATTCATTTCCTAAGTAGAAAACATCTTAAATAGAGAATTAGCCTCCTACCTTAAGGGAAAACCTGGCATTAGCCTGGCCAGAGCTAACTGTTAACTGTAAAATATGTATTTTAATTACTGAATATTAAATTAATAAATTTTATATATAATTTAAAAAATACAATAATATTTTAAAAGCCGTTGCGCTCAAAAAAAAAATCCAGTGTGATTTTAAGAATTTTTTCATCTTGGGCCAGACCAAATACTGATACTGATAAATGATATGAAATTCTAGTCTCCTATTTTAAGGAAAACCTAGAATTAGCCTGGCCCGAGCTGATTTTATACTGTAAAATGAATTAGCAACATAGCATACACAGCCATAATGCAGCAAAAATTTAATATAAGCTGATGGTCCAGTACGATTTTGAAGGATATTTAATCTTGGGCCATGCCAAATACACATGATATAATGAGTTTTAGTCTTCTACTTTAAGAAGAACCTGAAATACTTTATACTTTAAAACGAACTGGCAACATGGCATACAAGCTATAATGCACAAAAATTAATGAATATAAAGCCAGTGATTCCTGTGCGATTTTGTGAATACTAGAACTCTTCATCTCATGTTTATTTGTTCTGGTCCAAAATGAAAAAGTCCTTCAAAATCATACTGGAACGTCAGCTTAATATTCAATTTTTGGTGCATTATGGCTCGTATGTCATGTTGCTAATTCATTTTACAGTATAAAATCAGCTCGGGCCAGGCTAATTCTAGGTTTTCCTTAACATAGGAGACTTCAATTTCATATCATGTGTATTTGGTCAGGCCCAAGATGAAAACATTATTTGAAATCACATTGGAACATTAGCTTTTTATTCATTTTTTGTGCAGTATGGCTCACAAAGGTTTTTAAAATATAATTTTATTAAATATTTTTTTCATTATATATTAAATTGTTAATTATATATTCAATAATTAAAATAAATATTATACAGTATACAATTAGCTCTGGCCAGGCTAATGCCAGGTTTTCTCTTAAAGTATGAGGCTAATTCTCTAGTTAAGATATTTTCTACTTAGTAAATGAATGAATTACACTAGAACAGCACGTTAAAGTAAAACTGGAGAAAGTAAGTGATGGAAGGTAGTGTACATACAACCAAACGAATCAGGAGCTGCGAATATCAAACCAAATTCAGCCTTGTATGAATAATACTGTAATATTTATACTAAATAAAACATTTATATGTACTGTGTTGCAGTTTTACGCTCTGGAAATAAATAAGAAATTGTGTTATAACTTCACAACATACCCACTCAGTTACATCTTTCATTAGGGTAGGCCAGAAGTATCCAGCAATCACCCTGTCTCTCGTGCCTCATACACCGTTGTGGTTGCCGGTGCCGGAGTTATGGCACTCCATCAAAACAGACCTTTTTTCCTCCTCAGTACAAACAACTAGTCTCATATACGTTTTATTTGGTCCAGTGTAAAACAATCGGTTGTCTGCTGAAAAAAAAAACACGTTTCATATTTAATTACTTATTGATATAATAAAATACTCCGAGCTAAATTAGCTAGCATAGTTAACCTAGCTATACTAACTAGTTCACATAACGGGACACTTCGCTTCCTCAGCTAACGCAAACCTTTCTAAAATATGATATGATTTTAACTTACCTTTTGCTATGAAGTTTTCAGACACACACCGCATTTCCTTGCGCATTTTTTTGTTGCATGGTGGAGTAAATGTTCCACTTAAAATGTACTCTTTCAGAGCTCTGTAAAAACGTAAGTCCTTCATTTTGAAACCGCGTTTTACAAGCTGTTTGCGACAGTGTGAGCGGAACCACAACTTGGCATTGCCTACCTGATCTGTGCCCCTGCTCAGTTTGCAATGCGCATGCGTGCGCATGCGCGGAACAAATCGGGCAGGGGGTACAGATCGGGTAGTGACAAGCAGTAGAACCAAAACTTTTGCAGCTCAAAAACCAATCCTGCTTTAGAGCGAGGATAGGACCGCCTACCTAACTATCATACAAATGCAGAAATACAGAAATAAATTAATTAATAAATGTGGCAATAAATCAATAAATAAATGTAGAAATGTTGAAATAAATGAATGAATAAATAAATGAAAAAATAAATAAATGCACATATAAATGAATAAATAAAAATAAATATAAAAAAATAGAAATGTATTTATTAATTTATTTATTTACCTATACAATTATTCATGCGTGTATTTATTTTTTATATATTTATTTATTTATTCATTTCTATGTGTATTTATATATGTATTTATTTATTTCAACATTTATTTATTTATTCATTTATTTATTTCAACATTTATTTATTTCTACATTTATATGTGCATTTATTTATTTATTTATTTATTTATTTATACGTATGTCATTTTTGGTCCTCCATACTGTAATACTTAAATATATAAATACATCTACATTAATTATAAGGAAAATGTGTTGATTATAAAGATTAAAATAATATAAAGACAATTAAAATAAAGATAATTTAATAATTCATTGATGTCTCCTCCTCAGTAAATTTATATCTTACTCCCTGAGAGCATTACACACCCACCAGTATAGTTTTTCTTATTTATATTTTCTGAGTAGGCTCTAAAAGCAAGTTATACCTTCTCTACACATATTTAATTTTACGCTTGTTTCTATAGATACAACTATCAACTAATAGAATCAAAGTACAGTAATAGTTTAATGTTAAATATGTTTATTGCAGTCATATTTACAAATATAATGCTGTTATGTTTTTTCTTTTGTATGACATGACCATTTTAAATTCAGCATCACATTCTTGAAATAAGTACTTGGAAAATTGGGCACCAGCAGAAGCGAAAGTAGGGGCAGCAACATTAAAACATATTAATTTACTGACAATAATAAAATGTATCTATGATTTTCCTATTTCCTTTTTTTGCCAATATAAAACATGAATAATTTAATTGCTCTGAAAAGCTCCACTATTTTACTTAATGTTGTTAAATTCTCCTGTTGTGTCTAACAGGATAACTGTGTGTGTGTAATTTAATTTTAAACTTTTTCAAGTAAAACATTTTTGTCTCTAGTATACACTAATATACTGCACACACAAACAACTTCTAGTGTGATTTTACAAATTAGAGAAATGTTGACTAAAGCTTATTTGGTAGTAGTGAGTGTGTTTATATAAAAATGTGCTAGCTAAGTTAATAACATACACTTTTAACGAAGTAGCAGAGTGTGCAGGAACGTATTACTGAACTCTGGAATAAACAATACAAATAAAGATTTTTTTATATTAACTCACAGACACAGCACCATTTTATTTAACTAAAAAGCTAGCTAAAACAAACATTACACAGTGACTTGTAGAGACACACAACCACTAAGTTAACCTAGCTGACTAGCTAGCTAATGTACAACATCTAAACAAAAGTTCTGTGGAAGCATTTAGGTTAGCTAGTAAAGACCAATTCGCTAGCTAACTACCAAATTGGTTAACTAGCAAGCCTAAATGCTTTTACAGTATGTATGTTTGTAAAAGCATTTAAGCTAACGCTAGCAAACTGGCTGGTTTCTATCCTAGCTAGCTAACTGTTTATAGCTTAGATAACTTAAATACCGAAACAGTACTTCTGTTCTGGCCTTGTACACTAGTTAACAATTTGAATTTCAAGTAAAAACATACTTTTTGGTTGTCTGTTAGTAACTGTTATAGCTACATTAACATTTACATTAACATGAAATGTGTTTAATGCTACATTCTGAGATAATTTAGCTTCAGATAATATCACCTTGATATGCTGCTAAGTTAGCTAGCTTAGCTAACTGAAGAGGCAACACAGATAGGGTTATAAATCATATTTGACGGCCAAAATATTTATTAAGTCAAAATAAATTATATTTCAAAAAAGGTACGTAATACTTAGTTAGGTTTGCTACCTACCTACAAACTTCAAAGGTTTCAGGATAGCTGACAGTTGAGGAACGTTGTAATGTTTGAAGAATCCGCGCGCCAAGTGCTACGAGAAACCGCACGGGTTGAACTGGGCTGATGCGCAGGGGCACCAAGGTAAATATCATCTAGATTCATTTACACTCTAAACGTGATCACACGTTTGGGGTGTGCGCGACGGTTGGTTTTGGGGTCTAGGGATGCTGATCGTGTGTGTGCGTGTGTGTGCGTGTAGCAGTACTATAACAGGCTCTGTGTGTGGGTGTGTGTGTACTATAACAGGCTCTGTGTGTGTGTGTGTGTGTGTGTGTGTGTGTGTGTGTGTGTACTATAACAGGCTGTGTGTGTGTGTGTGTGTGTGTGTGTGTGTGTGTGTGTGTGTTTGTGTGCGTGCATGCGTGCGTGTGTGTGTGTGAGGAGCAGCATAACAGCGGGAGTAAGTATTCTTACTGACAGGAGTCATCTATAACTGTAAATAAAAAGAAAATATACAAGTCAGCTTTGGTAGAAAAGTGCTAACAGTAGGGAACAGTCAGTTTTCCACTTTGTTAGTGCAGTGCTGGTACAGGGTCGTCTGCCGTATTTGAGCCAGTACACACCTGTGTTCAGAGAATCAGCAGGTTAGGTGCGACAGTCGTTCACCAGCACCAAAACGACTGCTCAGTGACACTGATGTAGAACACTCAGAAAGTGACACTGGGCCAGCTGTGGGCCAGAAGTATTTTTCTGCTTGCGACTCTAAACCAGCAGTGCCGACTTAGAAACGACTCCGGGCCAAAGTCGCTGGCTATCTGGGACTTTACTCACCCAAATTAAACCAACACTGGTAATGTAAAATTTTACACTTTCTGTATTCATTTAGCACTAATAGTGTTGCTGAACACTGATTAATTTACTGTTCTCTTTTCAGGAGAGAAATCTGTGTAGATTAACACTCAGCGCTCATTTGAAAGAAAATGTTTTTTTTTTTTAAGAATTACAGTTTTGTTTTAACTGAAAGCCATTGCAGGTGATGACTAACTCATAAAGATTTAATTTAAGCAAGATGTGCAACTTTGAAGAATCTAAAATATAAAACATATTCTGGCTAAAAAAATTCATATGCTATTTTCACTAAAAGAGTAGCTATTTTCAGCTATGTTCATTACTTGCTTTTAGGTATTGGAAATGCTACTGTAGGTATGGGGAAACTGTAGGCATTGAGCTTTTAAAGCCCCAATTGCACTGTACTCTATTTTTAGTTTACGACCAATTCTTTGTTTGTGTAAAACTGCTATGATTCGATTTTCTGAAATATTAGTTTGTCAAGAAATATAGGAATTAAATTCTTCTACATTTATTTCTGGCACCCCTTTGGCATTTTATTATTGTTAAAGTCTTAGATTTGTATTATTAAAATGTTTACTATACCTGCACTGTTAGAATGTAGTCCCCTGAGAAAAACAGTAATTTACTGGCAACAGTTCTGCTCAGGGTGCAAATTATACAATGACTGCGGGTCAGGTTTTTTCTAGGGTATAAAGTTAAACCAGTAAAGCTCAGGCTCTGTTTCAGTGAACTGAAGTTTTACAGTTCTTACAGTGTCCTGCTTGCTCACTGTAACTAATGTCTCTAGCATGTTAACTATAAATCCATTACACCAGATAATTTAGCACATTCCACTACTCAATCCTGCACAAACACACACAATGCTTATCCACGGAATCGGTGCCATTTCTTTCCCCAGGAAATTACATGTATAAATGTGCACACAAAATAACTTTAAAATACATTTTATCATTAATCATAATGTCTTCTACATTGACCTAATTGCAAAAGTAAGAAGTAATGTAATTAAAACATTAATAAAAATACTTAGGACACTAAAAAAATAGCATGTGTTACCTGTCCCCACTCTCTTACTTATAAACTTTATAATGAAATATAATTATTAAAATCGTTCAGAGATGTATTTTTTTTGCATTGTCGTGTGAGTCCAAATCCCATCTATGGTTTAAACATTTTTTCATAATAAATCCATAAAATGTAAGCTAAAACACACATTTTAGTTGTGTCCCTGGGTTTTTTACTCAGTCCTGTTACTGTAACACATTACTCCATCTGAAACATCGGGAACATTATACAAGTTACATCTACAACAGGAAGTGACATCAGCTAGTTCTTCTGAAGATCTTGGGAAGACCAAAATTAAGTTCCCTCATTAGTTTTTCTGTATGTTTGATCTTATTGTAACTATAACTAAGGATGTCAATCTCAACACTGACTCCTGTTACCTAAATTAATTCTTTAACCTTATTTCTTTATTTTTAAAATACAAATTTTGGGACAATCACTAGAATGTGTTCAGTGTTCTCATGCTATTAGCACAGCCACCATTTAGCTTTTTTTTTTGTTTGTTTACATGTTTTTGCTAATTCTATACTAAAAACTCATTCCTATTCCTTTAATTCCTGTTACTCAAAACATAAAAAGTAATAGGAGTGAGTTCCAGTAACAGGAATGATTTTCGTCATAAATATAAATTTTTTGAACATGCAGTCAATCATTTTTTTCGTTGAAAAATCTTTTTTGAGAGAAAATCAAAGAAATTAGTGGTTGCTTTTAAACATGCTTTTCACATGAGTTTTGGTAACAGGATGGAGAAAAAAAATTACCATCAGTTTAGAAACCATGTAAAAATGAAGTAAAGCTGCCTAAGATGACCAGTACATGTTTTGAATAGTTCAATATATGTGTTTAGATTCAAAGTAGGGGAAAAAAAAGTTTAATTTGGAATTACAACAAGAAAACCCATTCAGTGGAATGGTCCCCATTCATTGCTATCGTACACAACTTGTATGTCAATACCTGACACATTCAAGACATAGGCTGCCCAAAAATTAAACCTGTCAGCAGTTTTCTTGGCCTGAAAATTAAATTTATATTCTACAAAAAAAAAACTGAATTTTAACATTGTACTGATTTACAGCATAAACATTTCAGGTTAGTGTAGAGCCACTCAAATAAACATTTAATTCCTCACTAAAACAGTATTAAGCTTTTAGTTCATTGTTCACACATCCCCTTCCACCTTTAAACATATTTCCTTTCCACCTTAAAAAAAGGTGCATATGTTACATTCAGCAAACAATGTAAATCTTCAAGTGCGTGATTTACTGAAGGCAATAAAGTGTATTTAAGAAACCTAGTTAGCGGCTACTTACATGTATTGCCATGGCTTAGTTTGTGCTACAGTAATAAATAAATAATAAGACACAAGCAATAGTATGAGTGATGCAGGCAGATGAGAGGTAACAGTAAATGGTAGAATCCATTTAAGGGTGTTTAAAATCATATTGATTGATTTTCCAGGCATCTATACTGTGAATTTATTGTAATATTTATCATTATGAGTACATAAATGGAATACAAATTGCTAACTTGCTCATAAAGCCTATAACACAGTGTCCAGGCAGTCAGCAATTATATAAAATATACCAAACTGAACACCAAGGAAAGGTAACTCTGGTGGGGAAGACTATACACTAATGGTTAATGAGGGTTGGGGCATGCCCATTATGCAAGAATTTATAATATATAATATATTTATAAAATATAAAATATACTAGGAACCAGAAGGAAAGATGTATTTTTTTTGTAAAATATTAAGAAACATTGAAATATAGAAAAAAACAGAAACTTTATTTTTAAGGGATGAGCTGTATTTTTACGAAAATAACACAATATATACTAAACGGTTGATCTTCCATCTTTCAATGATACTTGCATTTATTTAATTAGGAAATTAGTAAACTCTCACTCTCATGTATTTGATTGAAACAGTACTTTACTGTTAGAATGTCATTGTAAAATGACAATAGTTTGCTAATGTCACACCTCAGACCTGTCTTGTTTTATTCCTTTCTTGGTCCTTCTTGCTCCTGTCTTGCTTTTTTTATCAGTTATGCTCTTATGGCACATGGCTCGGTTTTGTTTCTTTCTTGTCTTCACCCAAACCTTGCTTTGTCATTAGTGGCTCCACCTGTGTCTCATTTGTAACCCAGCCCTCTCGTTATCCTCCCCAAGTGTTCTTTGTCTGTGTATTTACCTCATGTTTTCCTTTGTTCTCTGTTTTGCTTTTTTGACCCACAGTCATGTTTTGTTTGTTTCTGACTTCTGATTTGTTAGTCCCTTTTTTCTAGCTAATCATTTTTTGTTTACTTTATTGTCTTAGTAATTGTCACTTTGTTTGATGTTTCTATTGCTCCAGTTAAAACCAACTTGCATTTGCATCCTGCCTCAAAGTCTGAGATATTACAGCTACAGTGTGCGTAATGTTATGGCTGATAATAGCACCAGCACTGTGTGTGTGTATATAGCAGAGCTTCAGCGTTCTCTCAGGGTTCCTCAGAGTCTCGGCGGTGCTGCACTGAGTGTCAGGCCCAGCAGACAGACTGTACTTATATCTGCAGAAAACACAGAGTGTCTTTTTTATGAAGACCTGAGGGGAGAGAGAGGGAAAGAGAGAGAGCGAGAAAAAGAGAGAGAGAGAGAGAGAGAGAGAGAGACATGCCTGTTGGCAGGGTGTGAGGGCCGCAGCTGTGTTTGGTGGGTTGGTGGGGTATTTTTAAACGCATCACTGCTGCTCCAATCCCCTCGCTGAGCCTGACCTATTTATAGCCGCCGCGGCCATTGTTCTATTTCTGTCACCTGTGGGCCACAGAGAGCGAGAGAGCGAGAGAGAGAGAGAAATGAAAAGAGAAGAGAGAAAGAATATATACACTGAATTTATCAAAAGAAAAAATAGCTGCACCCAGAAGAAAGTATGAGATTGTAATGCTATTTAGAAAGAAGATACAAGTAACCAATACATGATTTAGACTGATATAGGCAATATTTATTGAGCTACACATACAGAAACATGCCACACATCTCAACACATAGAGAGGTGTAGCGGTTCCTAATAGAGTGCTGTGAAAATCCATGCAATTCAGCTACAATTTTCTCACACAGTTCCTACAGATTTTGCAGTAGGGGTGTAGGACTGTTAATAGAGCTTTCAGTAGCATCCCAAACATTTTCAATCTGGCGATGCAGCTGATTATGGCAAAACATCTTCTAGTTTCTTCAACAATGCAAGCCCTTGAGATGGCAGCAGCATGTGGACGAGCACTGTCCTGTTGGAAGAGTGCACCGGAGTGTGCATAATATTTTCCTGAGGCAACAAATAAAAAACATTGTAATGTATATATATTTGTACAATTATTTGATCTTAGGTATTTAATTTAAGTTTGAAACATGGTGGCATAACATTATATTTATCTTATCAATTACTGGTATTGTGTCCCAGTCACCTTCAAGTAGAATGCTTAACCAAATTTAATTGAATTGGCTTGTGACATTATATTTAAAAAAATGGTTTGTTTCCATAGATGGTTAAGAAATAAAGGTCAACCAATCTTCTGAAACTGAAAAAAAATCAGAAGCTTTGAAAGTATCCTCAAGGTTAGTCGTTGCAAATACCAGCAAAAACGTTATGATAGAACTGGCACTCATCTGGAGAACCCCAAGAAAGGAAGAGCGAGAAATGTTTGGTTACTACAATATGATTCCTTATGTGTTTCTGCATAGTCTGAGAGAGAGAGAGAGATAGAGAGAGAGATAGAGGAGGGGAGGGGTGAGACGTACACAAACACTCTCTGAGAGAGTGAGAGAGAGAGAGAGAGAGAGAGAGGGAGGGTGGGAGAGAAAGAGAGAGAGAGGGGGCAGTGTTAGTTAGAGAGAGGAAGGCAGCAGTACTGCGGGCAGCAGAAGCTCGAGCCTCCGGCTGGACTAAATGCTGCAGACTATCTACGAGGGTTTCTCGGCGGACGGCATCGGCAAACAAACACTGCCCGGGAACACTCGCACCGACGGCGGCATGCACAACGTCAACAACTCAGGTACCCCCGGTTCTCCCTCCGAGCCCGGCTCTCTTCCACACACTCGGAAAACAGACTTAAACTTGGGCGAGAATCGACTCGGTTTTTAACTCTCCATTCCACCTTAAGCACCAGAACGTAACTGCAGCACCATTTAAGGTGGAACGGATAGTTAGAAACCGAGCAATCAAGTTTAGCCTCGTAAACTGATGTTTTTCTTTGCTATAACAGTAAAAACGTGGGTAACACTTAATAACTTAACACGTAACGGTGTTCATGACATTAATAAATATTGTTAAATAGATACATAATGTCTCAACTAATTATTAATCAAGGGAAGTTAAGTTTATTAATGTAGTTAACGTTAGTTATTTAGGTTAGGTAACGTTAGTTAACCTAGGTCAGCTAGTTTGCTCAGTGGCAATACTAGCTAAGTGCTTTAGCTAACCTAGCTAACTACATAAACACAAATAAACATACTAACGTACATAAACAAAATACAAAACATAAAAGGAAAAAAAGCATAAACAAATCAACAGCGTGGATGTGGAAAATGTTGTAAATAATAATGAACAGAGGCATTTAACCTTAAGTAATAATTATTAAGTTCTAACGGCTAGTAGTGTTAGTAACGTGAACACTTTACAGTTACAGTAAGGGTAGATGTGGTTTAAATTTAAGTGAGTAATGTTTAATAATGTTCTATAACATCTGAACATGCTTTAGTTAATAATTAGCTAGTTTAGACATTACCAATGCCTTTAACACTGTTTACTTACTTAGCTAACCTAATGTTGTAAGTACTCTTAGTTGTTGTACCCGTATTGTGAAGAGTTATCAAAGTTATGTCTGTTTATAAAATAATCAAGTCAATAATCATGATTAGTATCGACCCTGTGGGTTCAGGTGTAAGTGAAGTTGTGGTGTTAATGTGTTCTTGCAGTGTTGTGGTATTGTTGTGGGTTGTTGTAATGTGGTGGTGTTGTCTTGTTATTGTTATGGTAGTATTGTTCTGATGTTATGGTAGTCTTATTGAGGGGGTGGTGTGGTGTGGTAGTATTGTTTGGTAGTATTATTGAGGCGGTGTTGTGTGGTAGTATTGTGTTGGTAGTATTATTATGGAGGTGTGGTGTGGAAGTATTGTTGAGGGGATGTTTTGGTGTGGTAGTATTGTTGAGGTGTTGTGGTTGTATTATTCAGGAGGTGTTGTTATGGTAGTATTGTTCTGGTGTTGTGATAGTATTATTGCGAATGTGTTGTTATAGTAGTATTGTTGAAGTGGTGTGGTAGTACTATTGAAGATGTATTGTGGTGTGGTAGTATTGTTGAGGTGTTGTAATAGTATTATTGAAGGGGTGTTGTTATGGTAGTATTGTTGAGTTGTTGTGATAGTATTATTCAGGAGGTGCTGTGGTGTGGTAGTGTTTTTGAGGTGTTGTGATAGTATTATTGAGGAGGTGTTGTTATGGTAGTATTGTTGAGTTGTTGTGATAGTATTATTGAGGGGGTGTTGTGCTGTGGGTGTATTTTTGAGGTGTGTGGTAGTATTATTGAGGAGTTGTTGTGGTGTGGTAGTATTGTTGCTGTGGTATTGTTTATGAGTGTTGTCACAGTGTTATTGTGGTGTTGTTATGATATAAGGGCAGGAAGTGATGTGAAGCCCCTCACTCTTTAGACGGGAAGCAGAATGACATTGACATCCCTCTGGTTCTGCTCAGACAGTAAACAGGTCTATTTTGGAGCCGGACCTGTTGGACCTGCCAGCCGCAGCTGTATTGTGTGATTTTGGCCGGCTGTTGGTGACGTGCGTGCATGTGTGTGTTCACCACAGTGACACTGGCTCACTGGAGCGCAGAGTTCTGGGAAATCCAGAATAAAACCCCACTTCCCTTTCAGAGCGCGAGAGGTCGAGTTTACAAAAGGCTTAGTCACAACAGCCCTGTTTATTTATTTATAACTTTACTTCAGTCAGGCATTCTCCTTTCAGCAGCATCGGCCTGTTTCTGTACACATCACTGCAGCACCTAAACATATACCTATACTTTACCCTAAACATTAACCTAGATCTTTACTTAACCCTGAACCATAACCTAAACCAGCACCTAACCCTAAACATTAAACTAGATCGTGACTTAACCCTCAACCAGAACCTAAACCAGCAGCTAACCCTAAACATAAATCTAGATCTTTACTTAACCCTGAACCATAACCTAAACCAGCACCTAACCCTAAACATTAAACTAGATTGTGACTTAACCCTAAACCAGAACCTAAACCAGCACCTAACCCTAAACATTAAACTAGATCGTGATTTAACCCTCAACCAGAACCTAAACCAGCAGCTAACCCTAAACATAAATCTAGATCTTTACTTAACCCTGAACCATAACCTAAACCAGCAGCTAACCCTAAACATTAAACTAGATCTTGACTTAACCCTCAACCATAACCTAAACCAGCACCTTACCCTAAACATAAACCTAGATCTTTACTTAACCCTAAACCAGAACCTAAACCAGCACCTAACCCTAAACACAAACCTTAACTTATATTTTACCTTAAACCATAACATAAACCTACACATATACTTAATTTTAAACCACAACCTGCACTAAACCTAAACCTAGACCTAAATTTAACCCTTAACCATAAGACCTAAGCATAAATATACACCTAAACCTACAGCTAAACTTACACTTAAATTCAAAACCAACCTAAAACCTATACGTTAACCTTCACATAATACACCTTTAGCTAATGATATTGGTCTTAAAATTCATTTTAATATTTTTCTGGGACAATATAATTTCCAAAATGTGTAAAGATAGGCCTAGCTAAACCTGAATCTAAACTTGCTTCTGACCCAAAACTTAACCTTAATCTATAAATCTGAACCTGCACCTACTCTATTTTATATAGAGATAAAGATAAAGATAAAGATAAAGCTAATTCTGCACCTGAACCTTAAAACAGCTGTAGTGGCATTTTGTTTAACTATTTGTTTATTTGTTTGTTTGCAATGTTTTTGCTTTTACTTTATTAAAACATTTCAGTTTTTGGACATTTACTACTACTGAAGACTGTGCTGATGTTATATAGCGAGGCTGGAGACAGTTATTTAGCGCGATGTAAAGCTAGTCAAAATGATGTAGCATTAGGTAGACTGAGGTACATCAAGGCAAAGAGTGAGACAGGTGGATAGAGTGAGGTAGAACAATGGTAAATTGAGGTAGTAGAGTAAGGTAGAGTGGGACAGATTGAGGGTTGAGTGAGGAAGAACGAGGTAGTAGAGCGAGGCAGTAGAGTAAGGTACAGTGAGCTTCTCGTCATCATAGGAAAAATGAGAGCAGCCAAGCCCCCAAGTTCTGAGCAACCTTGGAGGAGTTTAAACTATTTACGATCTTTATTCATTGAGCTTTACATAGATATTAGGATATTGAACAGCATGGTTTATAATAAGTGCATTATATAATACAGCATTTATTTACAGATTTATTTACTTTTCTCCTTTTTGGTACTGTTCTTTTTTCTCTGTATCAGTGCAGTAAATCCTCCAGCTTTGTTCTGAGAGCGTGTAGAACCTCGGTTTCGGTGTGCCTCTGTTACACAACATTTTGGACGGTTATGCAACCTGTGTTTAAACTCATGCAGGTTCTGAGTGGATGCAGCCTGCTGTCTCCAGAGGCAACCTGGAGAGAAGAGCAGAGAGCAGGCACGTCCGGATACCTGTAGCAGAACTGGGTCCACTGATCCGGGGCAGTAGGGCCGTAGACCCCACCCCCCCTGTTGTTGAACAGCAGCCGCTAGCGCACAGCAGCACAGCAGCACAGCAGTGCTGCTAACAGTGTGGGTCAGCTATTCTTAGCCCTGTTATTTTCAGCTTATGGCATTAGCATGCTAAGATTAGGCGCGGCAGCGTTGAGTTTATCATTCCATCTCCACACGCTCCCAATATAACCAGCCATACACACACTGCAGCTCCACTCACACACACTCATGTGATCCAGACCCACTGCTGTTCCCCAGAACACTGTTTACCAGAACCCTCTGTGTCTGATCTCTTAATTACTCAGTCTGTTTTGTGCAGTTCCTACATGTAAAATGACAGAAATCTAACCACTGTTAATCTGATAGTTTCTAAAGTTTAAATAAATTCATTTTATGTAATTAAACATCAACATTAATACTAGAAAGTAAAAGTCTGTGAACAAACTTGAAGTTGGCTTGAAAAAGCATTAAAATAACGTTGTTAAAAGTTGCTATGCTGTTGATAAGGTGTTGATATATCATATAAGGTGGCTAATAAGGTGTTGTTAGGTGGTTGGTAACCCAGGAGGAGTTTGCTAAGGTGTCGCTAAGTGGTTTTTGGGTCATTGGTATGATATCTGAGAAAGTTTGTAAGGTATTCCTAGGTGGAGGTTAGGGTATTTCAGGTGGTTGCTAAGTGGTTGATAGGCAGTTGCGATCATATTTGAGGTGGTTGCTAAGGTAATTGCTAGGCTTTAATAAATATAGTCCATAATTCCTGGTATTTGCTTATTTAGGAGTATTTTATCTTTCTCAGTAACACAGATGTCGTGAAGTATTGGAGAGAATTGTCTTGCGATATATTGAATATTGTTGTTGTGGGAAACTTATCTTAATAATATTATATTGTGAGACGTTTTAATGGTTCAGTATTGTCTCAACTATTTATTAAATGACACAAATTTAGACATTATGAAACATTGCTAAATTGGATTAGCACATTAGTTTAAAAAAAAAAGATTAAACATGTCTTAACTAGTGTCATTTGATAATTAGTTTCAGACATTCTGTTGTAAGTACTGTTGTAATGTGTACATTAATATGTACACTTATTGTAAAGTGTTGCAGCTGAGTGTTTCAGTTGAATAAAAAATATCCATTTTAAATCCCGTTAAATCATTAGACAAGGTTTAAAAAATGATTTCAGAAGGTAATCAGCCAGTTTAGTACAAACAGTTTAAACACAACACTAAATGGACCACTTCTGACACCAATTTTTACAACTGTGAATAATTAAAAATCGATACTGGTGTTTTTGAAAATTGGTACAGTCTTGCAAAGCAAAATATTTTATATATATAATATTCTTTTAGCCCCTGGTTGGTGGTATTAATGTTGTGGAAGTGAACTGGAGGTAATGGAGTCTCTGGTCTGGCTGTGGTCGCTGGTGTTTGATCTGAATGCAGATAAATAGCCGTCTGGACTGTTGTTGGATCTGAACACAGCTCGAGGCGAGATCAGTCAACCTGCAGCCAACCCAGCTCTCCCACTCAGCTTCTGTGACGGTCACACATTTAACTGGAGTGTAAAGTCGCTCTTAATTAATATTCTAATGAAAACGCCGAGCATGAGTCGGAGACATCAAAGAGAGGAAAATAAAAACACAGCTGCTGTGTGTGTGTGTGTGTGTGTAATAGGGAGGGGATAATCACTAACCAGGATTATTATTTTACCTCTGATTTAGTGCAGAGCCACACAGTGAGGTTCTACTCAAACCCTTTATCATTATCATCGACAAAAAGTAAGATTGTAATACTTACATTTTTGTATTTTTGTAAAATATCCCAGTCTTTAAAATATAGACAATATATTGTTTTATGTCAACAAGCTACAATGAGGGTCATACCTAACACTAACAAACAATGTTAAATGGTTTGTAATGTCTTAACTAATTATCAGTTGAATCTAATTAAGACATTATGAAACATTACTACATTTCTTACTAATGTCTCAATTGATTATTATTTAACAGGATTTACAGGATCATTCTTAAGCATTAAAACGATGTTAAATATTTAATAATGTCTTAAATGTCTCAGTTTTTTGTGCTTTTCTATTTCCTCTTGGCTCTTAACTGCCCTTATAAACACTGCAAGCACAGAAAAAACCCCATCCATCCTTTTTCTGTGAGCTGAAAGAGTTTGGTGGCTTGGATATGTGTCTATAAACCATTTGCATTCTCCCTTATTGTGACATCACAATTAAAAAAAAACCTGCATAGAACCTCCCTTGCTTCACTCTTTACCTGTCAACCCCCACCAGAGCCCCACTCACTAGTTTAGTTGAAGAAACGCCATTTCGGTCTGCTGGTTGAGAACCTCAGACAGTACACAGGAGGACTAGCCAGCAGACTTTGTCTGAGGGAGGGATCTTTACCTACTGTCTTTCAAATAATTTTAAAAGAGTTTTGTTCTTTGTGCTTAGAGTCAGCACAAGCTGACATTAACATGTGGTAAACGCATAGCGCATACATGGGGTTGGTCAGAAGCAGCTTATTTGCATAAGAGTGACGGAGCCCTTAAACTGCTTGTTCTGAAAGGGACTGAAACTTTTGAGAATGAAGCTGGTGAGATCTCTTTATGTGAGTGATTTTGTGCAAAGATCCTCATGAAAATGTTTTATAGTCCGTAGACCTATTCTAACTTGTTTTATAAAATTTAAAATGTCTAACATGGCCCCTTTAACTAGTGTTTTTTAATCATTTAACAATGTTTGTTTCTGAAGTAGGCACTGCTTATTCATGTACAAGTATTGGAAAGTTTAACTGTATATGTTACACATTTTTTATATAAAAACTTATTTAATTTTATTTTTACCCAATTTGGAATGCCAGTTGCCCCATCCACATTTATATGAACTCCCTGTTTCACTGCAATGTTCCTGGCACTAAGAGGGTGAGGACGAGTGCATGCCTCCACTGATACATGTAAAGTCAGCCTCTTTTCCAACTGCAACCAATCAGTTCAGCATCACTAGGCAGCATGACAGCTTGCTCAGAGGAAAGCACCAGATCCCCAGCTCTGATGCATCAGCTAACAGATGCCTGTGCTAAGGGGAGAGAGTGCCACCTACTGTAATCACTCAGAGATGGAGAAGCAGCCATCCTCAGATCGTAGTGACTGCTGCATTGTCATGGAAAAGAGTTAGTTATTATTAGTTATTAGTTCAAAATGAAAAACAGTTATGTGCATATATGAAGATATTTCATTATTTTTATCTTAGCTACGCCTGTTTTACCTTTTTATATCACCCTCTGCATCAGAACTCAGTGTTCTGACCGTGTGTTCCTGTACAACATCTCATAGTTCTGAGAACACCCAGTCACTTATCTCCAATGGGAACCCCGTGGGCGAGGGGAACACTAAAGAGCTGTTCCACACAACTCAGAGACAACCTGAAGTAAAAGCTATTTTTCACAACAGAATATCTGATAGGTGGATAAAGGGGATGATCAATTCATCCACACAACAATGTGTTGCTAAACCATCTTTAACCCTTTAAACCTCGCTATTTAATTATGTTTGGTAAAGAACAGATCAGTCACTATATCTTATTAAAGGAGGTCTTGGACTTAGCCTAACCTGATTGTGCTTTTTCTTCCAATCAGCAGAAATACATTAGGCTAATTAAATCCACTAGAGGGTGCTGTGTCATTCAGTAGAATATAGAGCTGAGTAATATGGTAAAAATATTAAATATTAATATTTTAGACATTGCTATGTGGATGCGTTATACTTAAGCAATATACTTTATTAAACCTACTTTTGTTCAAAAAATGAGGTTCGCAAACCAGAATGGTGCGGGTTCCACGTCAATAGAAAAGCGATACAGAGTCCAATGTAGAATCAGATCCAGAATCAGTATGAGACTAAGAACCAAATCCAGAAACATTTCAGACCCAGAAACAGTCCAAAAATTAGACCCAGACTCAGCTGGGCTGTTAGCTTGCACTCAGCCAGTGTTGTGTGCAGTCTGTGTTTGGGATTTCTAATTGTGTTTTTTCTTACATCAGTAAACAGTTAATGTCTGAACATGAACATTAGCGCGTTAGCATGTTGTGACATTAGCTGTGTTGGAGGCTAATGCGTGTAAGAACCAGAGTTAAGAACATTTTGCTAGAACATTGTGTTTCCACAGAGGTGAATAATCTCTCAACACAAATTAGCATGCTAGCACGCTCATTAGCAGCATGTGGGAGGCTTCCTAATGCGTGTGTGGATTCACCAGAGACCTACAGGCTTTGATCACTGAGTGTAGTCAACAGTAATTAGTGACAGGAAAGCCAGTTGAAACTCTGCCCAGTGGCTCATGGGAAATGTAGTTCAGCAGATCAGTCGCCCGAGTCTTCCTGCCAGCCTGAAGGGAAAGGAGGGCGGCTTTGGCTCGGCTCGGCTGCCTCCGCGCCAAAACAAGCAGCAAACTTCCGTTCATAAATCCAGCGCTTACCAGCAGACGCTACCACCCCCCCTGTGACCCTTGCTGCACCTCAGTGATTCGTTCAGTCATGTGAGAAAATTACAACACCCTAAAAAAACCTTTGTATTTTATACCAGATTTAATCTCTGAAGAAATGTTTTAATAGGCCTGTCACAATAATTACATAATTGTCTCATCGTACAGTATATAAATATGACTTCAGCCATTTTTGCTGATTTCAATATTGCCCATTATATACTTCTTAATAGGAGAACCCATTAACATGTTTGACCTATAAAGGAACACATAAGGAATCATGTAGCAACTTAAAAGTGTTAAAAAAAAAAAATTAAGTACTCTGTAAAACATTTAAGTGCTCTTATCTGTGGAGCTGTTGACTTGTGGTTTCTAAGGCTGGTAACTCTAAAAATAAACTTATCCTGTGTAACAGCGGTAACTGTTGCTCTTTCTTTCCTCGGGTGGTCCTGATGAGAGCCAGTTTCATCATAATGTTTTTAGTGGTCTTTGCGACTACACTTGAGCATCCTTTCAAAGTTTTTGAATTGTTTCAGATTGACGGCTTAATTTTTAAAGTATTTTTTTCCTTACTTTGTTGAGTGGTTCCTGCTATAATATATATATATATATATATATATATATATATATATATATATATTAGAATATTATTTAAATAGAGCTATTCACTGTACACCAACTCTACCTCTTCACAATTTTACAACTGATGCTCTCAAACACATAAAGAGGGCAAGAAATTTAAGTAATTAACTCTTAATAAGTTCAGCACAGCTGTTAACTGAAAGCCATTCCAGCTGACTCTACCTCATAAAACTGACTGAGAAAATGTCAAATGTCAACGAGCAAAGCTGTCATCTAATCAAGAGGTGCTAAAGAATCTTAAATATATTTTTTACACATTTTTGTTAACTAAATACTTCCATATGTATTTCTTGAGTTTGGAGGATTCTGGCGTTAATCCACAATGCAGTACATATTAAAATAATGAGAAAACACTGAATTTAAGGTGTATCAATCTGATATTTTTATGCATCTCTCACAGATATATTTCACATTTTTTAATGTGAACTATATCCAACACTATTTTTAAACAGTTCACGTTCCTAATCTGCTCATGCGCCGCAGAACATCGCTTCATGTAAAGTTTCGGTTTCATTGTTTCCAGCTTCATAGGAGCTGTCATGTTACTTTGCCACAGCCACTTCTTTAGTTTGCATTTTTGGTTTCTTTAAACTTGTTCAAACTTTTTTTTTCTTTGATGCTACATCAGCGCCCTCCTTTGGCTGTGTTTTGCCATTTCATAAGAAACATGGAGTGATCGTGTTATAGGGGCCTATTATGGGTAGAGTTATCTCACTATCCTACTGAACCCCTCCCTTACTGCTTTTGTCCATATTCCGTTCTCCTTCTTAGCAACAGCTCAGTAGTAAACATGTTACCGTAGCAATCACATTAGAAAGCTGCGAGAATTCTGCATAGAGAAGTGAGAAAAACATCCTCTCAGTTCTCAGATGGCTAGAGGTTTATAGGAAATGTCAATCTCTGGCTATTTTAAACAAAGGTGTAATAAATAAGCAAACACATTCATATAATAAAATGATATGCAATATAGACAACACATAAAATAAATGTTAGTTAAAAATGCTGTCGCTCACTTGTCAAGGTCTTGAATTGCAGCATGCTGCCGTGCGAGTTACATAAATTTAACAGGGTGTGTTTTAAGCCCGGGCTAAAATAGCTCAGCGGCCTGCGCATGTTGTAGTGTTTCACACATTATCTATATTAAGGTTGTGTTAAGGTCAGCAGTTATAATTAGCCCGCATGCTGCTAATTCTACATTCTTTTTCCAGTTCAGTAGCAATTTGCGATATGTCAACAGCTCTCGCTCGGCCCCGAGCCACAACATGAAGTGTGGGTACACGCCGCCACATTAAGATACAGTACATGCCACCTGCACTGCTGCCAAAACGCACACGACACAAAGATCGACAGCAGCCATGGAGGACGTGTTGATCCTGAAGGCCTATTGTCCTCTTTTCCTAGACCCAGAAGTGGTTCTATCAAAAAAAGGCATGGCTCGCTTATACTGGTTAAGTTGGTTGACCAGTTTAGATCATGATCAGCATTGAGTCTGTTTTTGTTTTGAATATACAGTATATTAATAACAGAGGAGGAGGAGCTACAGTCTCTCATTAGGGTGAATATATACAGTAATATATTAATAACACTCTAAATGTAGGTATTGTGATATTATACACTGAGGAGGAGGAGCTACAGTCTCTCATTAGGGTAAATATATACAGTAGTATATTAATAACACTCTAAATGTAGGTATTGTGATATTATACACTGAGGAGGAGGAGCTATAGTCTCTCATTAGGGTAAATATGCAGTATATTAATAACACTCTAAATGTAGGTATTGTGATGTTATACACTGAGGAGGAGGAACTACAGTCTCTTATTTGGGTGAATAAATACAGTAATATATTAATAACACTCTAAATGTAGATGTAGGTGATGCTGTTGGGTGGGGTTGTGTAAAGGTTGTGATGAGTCAGTGAACCTGATAACTGGAATTCAGTGAAGCGGATTAATCCGGTTGATGAAGTATTTGTGGTGGTGATTAGTCAGAATTGTGATTGGTGGTGATGAGTGGCACTAACAGCACTGACGCACTGCAGTCATTACCGTTGTTCTGCAGAAGTTAAACATAGTCAGTGTTCTGAGAATAGTGCCCACCTACATGCCGCTTCTGTGTCATCCCTACGGTTGACCTGGCGATGACGTCAGCGGCCCGTTCTATTTTAGACGAGTGACCTCATTCGTCTGAGCCGGTGGAATGTGATTGTCCAGATTGCAGAACTTTCACACTGCACTCCATCTGCCATGTGATTCCACAGTCTGGAGGCGCATAATTCACATTAAATACAGGTCTGTTTATACTGTCATGATATATGTGTCCAGGCCATAAACACACAGATGGGTTCAATTATCTATTATATATACATATATAAATATAAATATATATACACGACTGCACAATGGATCGTTTTAGCATCTCCATTCCAAAATTTGTGTCATGGCAAGGCAAATGTAATTATAAATTATTTGCTGTTTGTTACAAAAGAAAATTTATTAATGGCATGTCATGTTGGATCACTGACTTTTGGTGACTTCTGATAAAAATGTCAAAATTTACAATATAATATTTTTTCTCCAATATCGTCCAGTCCTAATATAGAAAAATTTCATTTTTTAATATAAAAAATTTGTATTATTTCCATAATCACAATATTTTAGGGTATTTTAGTGATAACTATATTGTTGGAGAAGCAACAACTAAACTTCAATGCCAAGTTTTATTAATATAAATCCCAAACATTTAATAAAAACATGCAATAATAATAATAATAATAATAATAATAATAATAATAATAATAATAGTGCAGAATATTAAGTGCATGAATATAAACTGCATCTTTTTAATTGTTATTGCAGTGTTATATTCCTATATTGGTGTGTAGAACAAAAAGTAAAAAAAAAAAAAACATTATGTATAAGTGTGTGTGTGTTTGTGTGTGTGTTTGTGTGTGTGTGTGTGTGTGTGTGTGTGTGTGTGTGATGACGGTGGTGGGCAGACGGGAGATAAATGAGATATCAGGGCAGCAGGTGACTCGAAGGCTATTTATAGCTCAGGCCGGGGTAGCGAGTCTGTGGCTGTGACTCAGAGAAGCTCCTGATTGGCTGAGTCGGACGGGCCTGGAGGAGCCGAGTTTGAGGAATAAAGGTTCTGGAGGAGGTTCTTTGGAGCGGTGCCACAGCAGAACCTCTTTTGTGTTGTTCCAGAAGATTCAGGAGCTTCAGTGAGAGAGCTGAGCAGAGCTGAGCTGTTTACAGTGTGAGGAATCTCCTAAACCCCACACACCACAACTCCACTGCATTAATCACCACTTATAACAATAATAGTGATTATCATTGTGTGATAAATTAATTATAACAAATATACTGGTGTGTATGCACTGGCATGCCAAAAGTCATGGGATGTGGTTGTGGCAGTATGTTGTCTGATAATTAAGTAGAGTGTTACAACAGGGGACGGCTTGGGAACGCCTACACTTATAACGTATAAGTTGTGAGGTGATACCTTGTGTGTGAGGCTAATCACTGGCCGTTTTTGGGAGTTGCAACGAGGCCTGATAATAAGGAGGGATTTTAACATTCCTCCATCCACAGTTTGACGTGTGGAAGGCTGATATTAGCACCCTCAGTGGACAGTGCAGTGAGTGGTAATAATGGTGACCAGCAGTGTCTGGCTAGAATTGTCTTTGTCAACAGACAGGAAACAAGATGCAGGAGACCCCACACTCATATCCCACAGATCAGTGCAGCTTTCTTTAGCTTCTGAGGGACATGCCAAAAGTCATGGACATAGTCGATCCTATACCTAATTATTGGTCATAGTGTTATCATACATATTAGGTTAACTATATTTTATGTTTTTATATATACTGTATATATATAGCGTACAGAATATATGTGTTTTTGGGTGAGTGTTTATGTGTGTGTTTTGTGTCTTATATAAAGGATGATATAATATCCACAAGCTGTGGTGGGGAGGACACACACACACACTGACACACACACACACACGTCCTCTCCGCAGCTCGATATCTGCAGGAAGTCGCAGTTTTGTCGCCAGTGTTGCCATGGCAGCATGGTTGGAGTGGTGGCAAGGGGGGTGGGGGGTGGGGTTTGCACCACTTGCTTTTATGTTTCTATTTATATCTGTCAGCCGCATGCAGACGGGTCTGACTGAGGCGCTGCTCAGCCCAAAACACTGAGCAGAAATAGTTCAGCGCTATGGCCGAGAGCTGCTGCTGGCGTCAGCACCCAGGGGCCTGCACTGGGGTTACTCGTGGGACCTGACTTATAGAGCGGGCCGTGCTTTAGCGTGACGTCAGTTTGTACGATTGTAGCACACTGATTGAGCGTAGCGTTGGATCTGACATAGCAGCAGTGCTGCTGGAGATTTTACACACCTCAGTGTCACTGCAGGACTGAGAATAGTTTGTGTACAGCGTCCTGTGGACATTGTCCTCTGAGCTGTGTCCTGTGGGAGTTGTCCTGTGGGCACTGATTAAGGTCTAGAGCAGGGGTCACCAACATGGTGCCCGCGGGCACCAGGTAGCCCGCAAGGACCTTATGAGTAGCCCGCAGGCCTGGTCTAAAAATAGCATTTTTGTTGCTATTCTTTTTTTTTTAAATCACAGTTGCATTGATGTAATTTTAGATTATATTACATTAATATTAGCTTAGAGATAGCCTATAGTTTATATATTATTATACAATATAATGTAATATAATATGTAATATTATATTAAAATATAATATAAAATGTAAACACTTGCAGAGATTTATAATAATAGTGTTGCCTATTGATATCTGTGTCTTCACATAGATGAATGTCATTAATTATTAATAATAACATATAATTAAAGGTAAATTGAGAAAATTTGTAATTTCACGAGTGTGTATCAAACTGGTAGCCCTTCGCATTAATTGGTACCCAAGAAGTAGCTCTCAGGTTCAAAAAGGTTGGTGACCCCTGGTCTAGAGGATGAGCAACTCAAACTATGCAGCAGTTTAGAGTGTCTGATAGAGTGGACGCGAAGTTAACACACTAACCTCTGCTCTGCCTCGCTCTGCCTCCAGTTTTGTTATGTCACATGAGCACTGCATGAGTCTGTAGTATAAGAGCTCCCTCTGTTGCTGCACTCGCAAAATGCAGCTTGAGTTTGCTGTTGTTCATAATGTGCATAATTGCAATAATGCTAAAAATGTGATTAATTGTACAATCATTGTACATTGTTATATAATAAATAAAATGAAATTATGTTTGACCGATGCTGTGCGACTAAATGCATGTGTTCCTGGGCATTGGGTTTCACGGTGTTCCATGTAATTATGTTGTAATGCGGGGGGCGGGGGGGGGGGTTGTTTGCACCAGGGTTTCTTTTGTAAATCTCAGTAATTGCCCCCCCCCACCACCCTGCAGTGTTTTCTGTAGTGGCTGTATCGATTAGCTCGGCGGCGCTGCTATATTTAGCTCTGCGGCGCCGGGGGGATGCCCTCCCGCTTTGTTCCTGGCTTATTACCCGTAACGAGGCGCGGGTTGAGGAGGACGGTGGCGACTACGGCACTTCTGCTGTGTGTTTTTGTTCCACTGTGAAGAACCGGAGGAGGCGGCTTGAAGGAGGAGCGGCACCGGGGGAATAAGGGCACGGCACACAAACAGAACAACCAGCTGACAAACACACTCCGACAGGGAGCCCTCAGCCTCGGCCCAAACACACTCACTCCACAGCGCTCCACATTGTTCCCCAGTGTTCCACTGCACTCAGACTGAGAAGAACAGTGTTCTAAATATTTGGAGGCTTAAATGACTCTTAGGATCAGTGAAAACTATATAGAACCGTGAGAACTATGAGAAGACTCATTTGGATACTTGAATTATGCTTTTGCTGTTCTTTAGACTGGTGAAAAATAAACTTTTGTTAATGGTTCATTTGAAAACTATAGCAGTTTAACCAATATGGCCATTTTTTTTGTCATAATATACAGTGCTAGTCAAATGTTTGAACACACTGTAATTTATTGTGTATCTCTGATTAACTTATTCTGTTTAACAGAAGTAACTCTTGCTCTTCCTTTCTTGGGGCGGTACTGATGAGTGCCAGTTTCATTATAATGTTTTTGATGGTCTTTGTGACTTTCTAAGTTCTTGATATTCTTTGGATTGACTGACCTTCATTTCTTAAAGTATTTTTTTTCTGTATGTAATTGAGAAGTATGTTGCTCTGTAATAATAAAATATAAATCAGCCCTGATTAAAATGCTTAATAATCAAATACATATATTAATATAAGTTAGACACTTCAATCAAAAATATATTTGGTAAAATAGATACAAAAAATAAAATATTTTGATGGAATTTGTTTCAGTATACATCTTTTTTTTTATTGGCACAATCTGACCTGAGGACTTTTATTATGAAGCTCACAATGGCTAATGGTTTTACAATTGATTTGTTCTGCTCTATGATATGATGTGTGTATTATATCTGTACGAAGGTCAGAACACCATATATATTTATACATATATTTAGCAGTTTATGTGGTTCAGGGGCGGTTCTAAGTGATACTATAATATTAAAAAGGTGTTATTTCTCTGTGTTCCTTACAGTGGACGTTAAGCCCGACGTCCCGCTGGCCCTGGAGCCGGTGTCTCCCCTGGACCTGCGGACGGACGGCAGGACGCTGGACCCAGACGTGTGGGAGCGGCAGCTGCAGCAGGAGCTCCTCCTGATCCAGAAGCAGCAGCAGATCCAGAAGCAGCTGCTCATAAACGAGTTCCAGAAGCAGCATGAGAACCTGCTCCGCCAGCACCAGGCCCAGCTGCAGGAACACCTGAAGGTGAGGAGAACCGAGGAACTCCCTCAGATATCACTCTAAAGCTCTAATCAGCTTTGACGATTACAAAAAATTACAATACTGTGATTCCAAGATACTCAATATATATTACAATACAATCCTTTACAATACTTCGCAGCATCTGTGTGTTACTGCAGAGATTAATATTCTTCTAAAAAAGCAAATACCAGAAATTAGGCATTAATTAGAGTCAGTTTATTAGAGTAGAATTTCACAACCAGGTTCACCCTATCCATTTAATTAGCGCCACCGCATGGAGAAATGAAGCGAGGAGTCTAAGGGAGTTTAGAGTGCCTGTGTTTTAATAACAATATCCATTATTGATGCCAGATATTGATAAAGTATTACAAACTATACAATATATCGGCATGACAATATTCTGTCCCTCCCCTATTGCTGACACAGATGTGCAAATGCAGACACAAGCATGGGGCCCTGTTTAAGTGATCTTTAGGCGAGCTATCAACCACACAGCTTCATTTAGAGCGTGTTAGTGTGTTTTTGCTATCGTAACGATGGGAAAAGTACAACTTGCGCAGCTCGAAATGAGCAAAAGGCGTTTACTTATTATCTTAATTTTGGCCGTAACGTGAAATAAACCAATCAGCGTGTCACTTGCCATTTCCCTGATGGCTGATTGCCTAATTTAACGCTTCTCCTCAGAAGAAATTTACCCCTGGATTCACGCTGTGAAGGGGTGCAAACAGCTCATTTACCAGAACGGCAATTTTATTTTATGTTGTATTCCTTGTTGATGTAAAGGTTTGTGCACTGCTTTGTGTCCATATGTGAGTAACAAGCGTCAAGATAGCAATGATACTCCAACTGTTGACATCTGCCTAGGTTGTTTTCAGTAAGTGGAGCACCTGTGTTTTCTGATGCCAAGATAGCAATACGCCAGAAATGTTCTTGAACACACTTAATTTCTAGTCCACTCTATCCATTAGTATAGAATTATTCACAAGCACTGTTGCTATTTAAACGACGCAGGTGGAAGGCATGACAATAGACTGTTTACAGGGTGTGAGATAGCAATGAGCATCATGATGCGCCTTGTACAGGGTGTAAGATACAGACAATGGTGGGAAAGGAGTCTTAGATAGAGATTATGGATTAAAGCACCTGAGCCTTTAGGTAAGACCCAGGCCATGGGCTGTCAGTGTGTAACAGGTGTGTAATATGTGTGTAACCGGTGTGTGTCGGGTCTCTCAGCTGCAGCAGGAGCTCCAAGTGATGAAACAGCAGCAGGAGCAGCTGGAGAAGGAGAAGAAGCTGGAGCAGCAGAACCAGGAGAGAGAGCTGGAGAGAAGCCGTCGCCAGCAGCAGGCCCTCATCCTCCGGAACCGAGAACGAGCCCGAGAGAGTACGCAACGCACACACACACACACACACACACACACACACACTGTACAAACATTCACAAATTTGAAGCAGATAATAACAGTTCTGATTTCTACTGCTGTACCTTCATGTGTCAGTAGGGGGAGACATGTATTCATTTTTCTGAGAGCACTTTGGTTTAGTGGAACATTTATTAGTGTTTCTGATTGTGTATCATACCTGTCATTTAAAGCTCCTTATGCTGGAGTAATTAAATCTTTCAACATATGATATTTTGGAATACTGAATTCCTTTAAATCTGTTAACAATTAAAACTACTAACCTGATTTTACCTGGATTCCTTTTTTATTGTATGTTACTCATCATGTTCTTTTAGTTTTATTTTAAATTCTTTTGTAATGTCCTTTTAAATGCTTCGTCTTTTATTTGTATTGTTATTATTATTATTATTATTATTATTATTATTATTATTATTATAATTATTATAAACTAATATTATATTTATTAGACTCATTAAACACATTTCACCTACTTACAGGCTTTGTGAGTATTATTAATATTATTGTACAATAAATTGTGCAATTATTTTTGCTGGCCTCAATATTGTGCCCATTGTGTTTGTTTAATGAGTACAAATGAGTGAGTACAATTGTGTTCCAAACAAACGAAAAAAATGTTTGGCATGTCCTTTTTACAGGATTTTATTTCCACAAGCTTAAATAGCCCACATGTATGTTTATCAAACTAAACTACAAAACTACAGTGATTTATTAAACATTTTGACATTCCTTGACAGCTGCTTGTTATTTGATCAGGTCATCAAAACATGAGGGTTGCCAAATATTTTGTGCATTCTGTGTGATCTTTTTAAGTAAAGATATTTATTTTTTTATATTTTAAAATATTTTATATTAGTCTGAACATTCTGTACTAGCTATTAGAAGTTATTCGGACTGTAATTACAGTAATAGGGTATTAAGTCATCATTATATCAGTGGCATACATTGGTAATAAAATGACAATGTTTTGAATTTGTAATAATATATTGGCCAGTATATTATCCAATAATAAATTGTGATAGATTGTGACAGGCCTAATTATTCTAATGCGCATTACAATTACAATAATTACAATTACTTATTATACATTTCAATATAATAAGTGCATTACAATTTTTAATCTTTCGTTATAGTTTAGTAGATTTGTATATTAGTATTATCACCAGCCTTTTAGACTAATATATGATTTATGCATTGTTCTGCACAAATTCCCCAATTTAGACAAGTTTATTTCTGCATTACTGAGATCTTGCACCAAGACTATAAGATGCAAATGAGCTTTGTTATGATTGGCATTGTGCTTATACCTGCTCTTCCTAAAGCAGTGCTGCTTCAGACTGAGCGGCCCTGTGGTGCGATGGGTGCTGTGGCGAGCACAGAGGTTAAACAGAAGCTCCAGAACTTCCTGCTGAACAAAACCACCAAGGACTCGCTTCCCACCGGACCCTGCAACGGGTTCACACACAGCGCCAGACTCTGGACCACGTAAGTACCGCACCGCTAATACAGCATTACAGCGTTTAAAACCGAATATAATGTGAATATTCTCAGTAATACGGCTATCTATCTATCTATCTATCTATCTATCTATCTATCTATCTATCTATCTATCTATCTATCTATCTATCTATCTATCTATCTATCTATCTATCTATCTATCTATCTATCTATCTATCTATCTATCTATCTATCTATCTATCTATCTATCTATCAAGTAATTTACAGTAAGCTTAGATTTCCAGATTTCCACTAAGGCTGGGTGCAGGAGTATTAACATTAGCGGCTAACCACTAACACTAGTCACGGTTAGCACTAGTAAATGCTGCCTAACAGCACTACAAAGAGGAAACCTGAGTGTTCTGGTAAGCCAGGGCGCTATCAGCTAACAGTCCAAAAACTCGTCTCTGAATGACGAAAGAGCTAGCGCTTAGCGAGATTAGCGGCTAATGCTAATACTGCTCCAGCCTCGGCGCTGGAGAACTAAAGTGAAACTTCTGTATAATGCTGTACTTAATACCTGACTGTTAAAATTCATACATAAGGTGCACCAGAATATAAAATGCACTGACAATTTGTTTAACAATTATAGGATTTTAAATGTGCCTTATGGTGCAAAAAATATGGTAATAAACTTCTGTACAGAGATTTTAGTTTTAGCTTGAGTTTTAAATAAAGATCTATTCATGCTGTTCTACTGGATTTTTGATACATTTTCAAAGAATATTTGTGTAGATTTTGGGCTCATATTTACAAAAATAGGATTGGTGACAGTCGTAAGTACAGTCTAAGTGTTTTAGCATGTTAGCCTAGCATCTCCTGTTGTAAGCATATGAAGCACACATCAGATCCATTTGTGTAAGTGTGAGATGATGAGTGTAGAGGAATGTGGCGCGGTGGTAAAGCGCACTAATTGATGGTGTTAAACGGTTTCACGCTGGCCTGTAAAGTCTGGCAGGTATTTCTGAGGGCGTGAGGTCGGCCGTAACTGTGATTAACAGCTCACTCTGCCTCTACTCTGTGCTCAGGACATCCCATCACGCCTCTCTGGAGCAGAGTTCACCCCCGCTGGGCGGAGCCTCGCCCTCCTACAGGTTCCCGCTGCCCCCTCTGCAGGACTACAGGGACGACTTCCCTCTGAGAAAGACAGGTAAGAAAGAGCTTTTACACTGCAGACGAACCAGACCGTAGTTCTGTTGGTCTGGACCAAGACCACCTTTTTTAGACGAAGTAAATTTGGGTCTTTGGTCAAACCTTGGGTTTCAACAGCTTTTACACCTGCTGTTTTGGTTTGGACCAAATATATTAGGACACTGATATACAGGAGTTTATCAGGAGTATATTCAGGAGTTTTTGGCCATACCACCCAGCACTATTTTGAGGTATTGCTCACTGAGACTGTGTCCTATAGAAATGAATGAAGCGTTGTAATGATGACACTGTAGCAAAAACTTACAAGCATCATAGCAACCATCCATTAATGAACTTAAAAACAGAACCTAGATTCTTTTGGATTTTGGATCCTCACAATAAAGAACTGTGGAAATGTGGACCCTTGAGAACAGTTTTTGGCTGTACACCTGCTCACTGTATATTAATGGAATGTGTTTCTTATAAAATGGCCAGGACAGTTATCCTCTAAATAAAATGTTAAAGTACTGTCAGAATAATAAAACAGGGAATCTGAATCACTGTGTGTGTGTGTGTGTGTGTGTGTGTGAGTGAGAGAATGATTCTCCTCTGACTCAGTCCATATGGCTCTTCAGTCTTATGACACAGTTACTTACTATACAACCCATTACTCACTCACACACACACTCACACCCAACAGCAGAGAACCCACTGTTTTTATATTTACCCTTATATAAAACATCCTGTTATATGGTTGAAAGTACAGTCAGTGTTGCATAACACAGACTGCATAGTGTGTATATATATATATGGGTATCCTCCTTTCACCCTGTTCTTCAATACTCAGGACCCCACAGGAGAGAAAACCACCACAGAGCAGCTATTATTGTTATTCGTATTATTATTTTTTGAGTGGTGGGTTTTTATTCTCAGCACACAGTAGCAGGGTGATGGTGTGTGAGGTGTTGTGTTGTGTGTGTGTGTGTGTTGTGCTGGTTTGAGTGGATCAGATACAGCAGTGCTGCTGGAGTTTTTAAACACGGTAAACTGTGCAGCAACAGATTCAAGACTTCTGTCTCTGATTTTACTTTATCTGAAGCTGTAGGCTGTAGTGTTTTAGTAGTGTGTAATAGTGTGTAATAGAATAAAGGACAGTGAGTGAAGAACACAGTGTTTAAAAACTCCAGCAGCACTGCTGTATTTGATCCAGATCCATGAACCAGCAACAACACAGACTATAAACAACTTAAAGAACTAACAGATTTAAAGATTACTTATTAGGTCTAGAGATGCAACGATTAGTCAATATAATCGACAATGTCTATTATTTAAATTTGTCAACTTCAAAATTCAATTGTCGACTAATCGTACATTTGTAATAGTACCACATTACACAAAGTGCAGTTTACAATTAACTTAGTTTAACAGATTACATACAGTATTTAATCACTAAATATCAGTACTTTCCATGTTTAAACAACATTCAGATATCTCATGTTCTGCTGTTTCTATCGTTTTTAGAGATGGCAGAAATAATCGTTGACTAATCGACTACTAAAAAAATTGATCCTCTGGTTATGTGACTACCAAAATAATCATTAGTTGCAGCCTTACTTACTAGTCCTATAGATGCCACCTTCAGAGGTCTTGTAAAGATATATATATATATATATACACACACAACACCAAGGCAAGACAGGTGGTCATATAGTGTTGTTGCCGTGATATTTTGCTTCACTGGTTTCAAACACGGCCTTGTTTGTAAGTTAGTTTAACTGCTGCTACTATACCGGCCTGTGGTCATGTCAGGCAGCAGACTTTATCCCAACATGTTGTTCTACATAACTTGCTCCAGATGATCCAGAATCATCAGACGCAGAAGCCTGGGAGAACACGCGTACCGGGAAACTTCCAGCATCAAATGATCTGGTGGATCAAATAAAGGGAGATCAATAGCTTCCCCTCAGATGAAAAAACACAAAAGATGAAATGCACAAAAGCACAACAACTGTCAGACAACACTCTACATCAGTGGTGAACTGGTGTGTTTTCTCCACAGCCTCAGAACCCAATCTGAAGGTGCGCTCCAGGCTGAAGCAGAAGGTGGCTGAGAGGAGGAGCAGCCCCCTTCTCAGGAGGAAAGAGGGGGCCGTCATGACACCGTTCAAGAAGAGAGCCCTGGAGCTGCTCGGTAAGAAACACTCAATAAGTTTAAGTGGTAATCCAGTATGTACTATCCTGATCAGTATCTGCTGTTAGAGATGGGACCAATCTGATTCATTGTCTGTATCAGGTCTGAATTTGTGGCCCAATCCCATTTCTCTTTTGTACCACTACCCCTTGTTTTTAAGTGTAACCCTTCCCCTTAAAAAAAACTTTAATCACCTGACTCAGATATATAGCTATATAAGTGTAGCACTAAGGTTCAGCAACCTATTTGCTGATTAACTAGTTAACTTTAAGGCATCGTTTATCTTCAGAAAGGAGGCAGGAGATGCAGTATTTAATTATTATTGTCCATTCCTTACTTCCTTAATTCCTAAATTGTGATGGGTGGTTCAAAATTAGTTGTTTTTTAGCTTTTAGGTTTTTTTTGTTTGGTTTTGTTTTGTTTCACCTTAATTGTTGCTTCCTCTGCCATCTGTTGCACTATTTAAGGTGGATTGGGAAACTTAGCTAGCTACTGAGACGAACTATTCATAATCTAATGCTTGTTATAAAGAAAATGACCATAAAACATTAAAGCTACACATTAAACTATGGTGATATATTGGTTATCATCAATTTTAACAAGGAAAACACAATTTTTTTGTGGGTTTGTTTGGTCGCTTGTGCTGCCATCTTGCCAGTGATTTCTCATATCCCTCTCTTTTGAGTGTGCCTCTGAAAATTTTGAATGGTCATGTGAAGACACCCTACTCCTAGGCATGCATTGCTAAACAGAGGTGTAGGATTAAACGGTAGGGCTAAGTGGTGAAATGGGATTAGACCATAATTTATCGAATATCAAATTAATCCAGGTTATAGTGGACAATTTGTGCTCAACCATAAATCGGCTGGAACTTTATCAAGAGACACATTGCCAATCCTGATTTCTGTCACACCCACAGCAGCTTTAGCCTCAAAAAACTCTGCTGTTTTGATTAAAAAGTTGTTTGTTTGGAGATATTTTAGTGTTGATACGCTACAGAGCAGAGCACTTATTTAAAATATAAGTAAAGGTGACGTGCCAAGGGGTGGAGGTAAGGCCGCATGGTACATTTTGGCCAATTTAACCAGTTCAATCAGTTTAATCAATCACCTGCTGAGGATTTGTGTGAATAAGTAAGAGGAGTTCAAGTTGACAAAACTGGAGCAGCTCCAGTCTGTAACTGAGTGACGTAAAGCTAGTAGCATTAGCTGATGTTTTGAGTAAAATTATGTGTATTTGGAGATATTTTAGTCAAAAACGCCAAAAATCGCAACATGGAGTTACGGCTAATTTATCTGTTGTACTATATACAACTAGGCCTACTCCCTTTTTGATAAGCTGCCCCATAGAATTGGTTATATAGACAAGGATTAAGACTAGAATCAATTCCTGTCTTGGAAACGAACCCATATGTTTTAATTTGCATTACGCAGCATTATATAGTACGTTGTGATAATACTTCAGCAATGTATTGTGCAGTTTTACACTATATGCATGTTTGTTTTGTGTTTTATTCTGTTGTTTGTTTCTTATATTAACTTGTTATCTTTCCATCCACAGAGTCCAGCAGCAGTAGCAGCGCCCCAGGCTCAGGCCCCAGCTCCCCCAACGGAGCCTCCAGTGCCCTGGGGGCTGAAAACGGGCCATCATCCTTACCAACCACCACCAGAACCGAGGTACTAAACCCACTAATCCCTTAACCTCTAACAATACTTGCTAACTTTCATTAGTTGATTTTAAAAACATTAAATCTAGCCTGAGATATTGTAATACAGTAAAAAAGGATCTAGCCTGCAAGACCTTCCTCCCAAACATGCAGGAAAATACCAGCTAAACAAAAATATTAGTGTTGTTTAATACAATTTATTATACAGTAAATTAAAAGCTCAGTCTTAAGGAGTAGAAAAAGAGTTATTAATCGCAGTCACAGAATTATTATTATTATTATTTTTTATTTTTTTTGCATTGTCGTGACTAGTTTAAATCCATAAAAGTGCTTTAAATTGAGGCTCGCACAAGGACTCACGACAAGCCAGTAATGCTAAAGGAATGCGCTGGGCGTCAGACTCCACACTCACACACTGCGCTGACCCGGCCTGTACTGCTCTAGTGCAGCTATGAAAACAGAGAGCGGAGGTTTCAGCCCGCGGCTCGCTCGTCCGTCACAGTCCAGTGAAAACGGCTCCCAGTCCAGCCAATAAAGAGCGTTCACTTCCTCTCGAGACCATCCAGTTCTACTGCACCGACAGACCCCCAAACACTCTGTACTCGATCTGAGGCAGTGGAGGAGATGCTGCATCAAAGTGTTGAAGTCTTCAAAGTTTTTGAAGTTTATCACTTAAAAAACACAGTTTATTTATTTACTTATTGTATATTACACACAAGTTACTTCAATCAATCAATCAACCTTTATTTTAACTCGGATGTACATTGAGGGCAGCCCTCATTTTCAATGTAACCGAGCATTTACAGAAACAGGGATTGACATAACAGAGAAAATAAAAGCTAAATTTAATTATTGTAAAAAAGCAGTAAATAAATTATAAAAATAGATAAAAAAAAGTAGAATTAAAATAAATAAATAAATAAACATAAAATTCATGATTATAATTAAGTATGGTTTAATTGACAAAAATTAAGATAAAAAAGTAAGACTAATACAACAAAAATGGGTTAAAATTAGCTAAAACTTTATTGTACATAATACAAAAAGAATTTAAATAAATAAATGAACTAACAAAAATAAAAGCAATAATAATAATAAAAATAGTAATAACAATAAAATAAAATCTAAATAAGATAAAAAGCAAAAATACAAAACTATTAAAAATAATAAAAATAATAATATAATTACTTATAATATAATAACTTATAATATAATAACGTCTTTCCTATTGGCCCCTGACATCCTTTATTTGCATAATGGGCATGTTCCCCCAGCCCTAACTCACCATAAATGTGTAGTCATACCAAACAAGGCTACCTTCTCTTTGGATATTCAGTTATATTTTATTTAATGGTGATTTGTCTGGCCACAGTGTTGTAGGTTATATGAGCAAGTTACCATATTCTTTACTGCACAGTGTGACTTTATGCTGGCTGAGAAATTGCAATCCAAAAACTTCACAGCACTAATTTACAGTAATTAGTTAATGTACAGTAGAATTCTTCATACTGAATGAATAGCTTTCTTTTTACAGTTATATATTAGTAATCATTTTACAGTACAGCAACTAAAGATGGTTATTGAAAAAAAATATTACAGTATTACAGTCTGTTTATTTGTGCCAAAACGTTCTCTAAAAAAAAAAAAAATACTTTTTTTATTAGAAAGTAATATGCTGTAATCTTTCTTCAGAGTGAATTACTGTAACTTTATCACACTAAGTTTCTGTAAACTTTACACAAAGATTTTTACAGTGGGTTTGATATCTTCACTGTCTGATGTTCACGTCCTGTAAACGGCAGGACGTCCCAGCGCAGTGTGGTCACACAGCGGCCCTGTTTACATCCCCGCCACTCCCCCTCCCGGCTCTGTAAACTGGCTGACCTGTGGGTGGATATCCGTCCTTTATATGACCCGGGGGAGCCGTTGGTTCTGAAAGAGGATATCCAGAGTAACAGATCACAAACACGGCCAGGCTTTCGGCCCCGCCCCGCTAACGGCGTGCAGTCCCCCGTCCCGCCGCTCCTCTGCACAGACCCTGCAGCCTGTGTCAATACGCCACTGCCGCCGCTGTGTTTGTGCTGTTAGCGTGTCGCAGGCTACCAGCGGCTGCTGCATCAATTAAGCCTGGCCCCCCGGCGCGGGCCGCGGTGTAGCGGGCGTTACGAGGCGGTCGCTGTGCTGGAGGTCTGAGGGAGTGTAAACAGTGGTGCTGCAGAATAACACAGCTGCACACAGACCTGCCGGTCCCCCCACAGAACGACCCGAACACACCGCACAGCCGCCAAGAGCCGCCGGGACCCCAAATTATTCTTTACAACTTTTTTTTTGCATTAAAGGAATTTTATACATATTAAATAGATGGAAAAAGGTTCCCTTTTGAATTAATTAGTTTGTTTTACTAGAACCAACTCATTTATGTATGTATAATACATTTATGTGGCCTATAGCAGTCACACATATTTATACTGAATACATACTACAGTAAGTATTAGTTTTAATACACAAATTTTAAGAAACAGTGTGCTCTCACTTTGTTTAGAGCTCATATTACTTAAATTGAAGAACTAATATTTCTTATTACGTTACACAACAGTTACTTCTTACCTATAAACCCCTGACATCCTTTATATGCAAAATCCCCTAATTTACTATGAGTGTGTAGTACCTTCCCTTGGGTATTCAGTTATATTCTATATAATGATGATTTGCTGGCTATAAGAACCACTATTGTAGGCTATAAGAACAAGTTACCATATTCTTTACAGCAGAGTATAAATCCATGCTTGCTCAGCATTGCTGCATTTCTGCTTTTTTTAGTGTATAATTAGCTATTATTTTACAATTATATATTAGTATTCATTTTACAGTATTCAGAAAGACCTGCATCTGTCATATTTTATTTAATTCTAACAGGTGACTTTTTTGTATGTGTGATATGCATTTATGTATTACTTAATGCTGGGTAATTATTTAACACAATGGGTGGCAGTGTTTTAGGTTGTGTTGTGTTGTAATGTATTATATCTGTGGTATATAAAGTGGTAAGTTGTAAGTGGTTATAGTTGTGTTCTTTGCAGTTTCGGGTGGCCTAAGAAAAAAAATCCACTGGTGGGACAATAAAGTAAAATCTAAGTTTAAATGTAAAGTCTAAATCTACTATATAAAATTATAGTTCTACGCATAAACCTAAGCTCCATATATTAAAAAAGCTTATTTTTAAATGCCTGTTATCAACAATAAACTTGCAAATGTAGCAAATATACATTTTCACATGTAGTAAACTTACAGGTGTTAAACAATCTGCTTTTATATGAGGTGCTCTTAACCTGCGGTTTCTGAGGTAACAGAGGTAACTCATGCTCTTCCATTCCTGGGGCGGTCCTGATGAGAGCCAGTTTCATCATAACTTTTTTGTTTACTAGAAAAAAGGCCATGTTTTTCTTCATAGTTTGGATGACTCTTATATTAATGTGTTTCCAAACTTTTGACTGATACTGTATATTTTATAGCATATAGTGTTTAAGTGCAAAATGGTGCACAAAAATGGTTTTCCCCTTAAGCACTTTTACAATAGCAGATATATGATATAATAGCAGATATGTGATATATAAAATATGTGGAACATATTCAAGCTGAACACTGTTTCTAGAACCATACATTAAAAGCCAAGAACCATTTATTTTTTATCTGTTTTATTGCAGCGAGTGAGCAGTATATGTATCTGTGCATGCTGCCGTCTGCAGGGCTGAGTTTATACGGGTCAGGAGAGGTTCTGTGGTTTGGTACCGCCATTAGTTTTAGAACATTAAAGTTTATGGTGCTGCTGCTCTAGCTGTTCTCAGTGATGTGTGGTGGGATTTGTGAATAAATCTGAATTCCTCTCTCTGTCTCTCTCTCTCTCTCTCTCTCTCTCTCTCTTTCTCTGTTCCTCCGGTCAGCGCTGGCCTTCACAGCCCAAGCTGCTGGGTGCCGAGGGTCCGGTGTCCGTCCTGAGCCTCTACACGTCCCCTTCCCTACCCAACATCAACCTGGGCCTGTCCGCCGCCTCCTCTCCAATCAGCGTGAGTTACTTCTCTATATACATCCCATAATAACATTTATCACCTCATCACACAGTAGAGTACTGTAGTGTTTTAAGCACCTAAGCACATTACTCGTCCCCAGGCAACACCCCCAGTGGATCTGTTCAATTTAGTGGTGTCAGTTGATCAAAAAAAAAAAAAAAACGCACTATAAGGCACTTAAAATTTTCCCAAAATTCGCTGGTTCACTTTATGTAAGAATTTTATTAGTCAGGTTGTAAGAAGCAGTAAAGCCACCTACAAATAAGTTTCAGTGAAGTTTCTCTTTAGCATCAAGGCTGGAGAAACATTAGCATTAGCCGCTAATCACGCTAAACGCTAGATTTTTCACCCTGTCTTACCGGAACACTCAGGATTCCTCAGTGTAGCGCTGTCGGGTTAGCAGCTAGGGGTTAGCGACTAATGCTAATGCTCCAGCCATAGTGCTAAAGAAATTTGGGATTCTAAGCTTACTGTAAATAAATGGAAGTGCTTTACTAACCCAAATAAACAGTTTTCAGGAGAGAAATCTGTGTAGATTAACATCCAGCACTTGTTTGACTTTAAAATATAAATATATATATATTTTTAGACTTACAGTTTTGTTTACTTAACTTGAGGACAAGTTATTGCTCAAATGTTAAACTTTGATGATTTAAATTCTCATTAGGTTTTCTATAGAGACTTTTTTACAGACGTTTTTCCTAAAACTGCTCAGGAGAAGTAGTAGGAGAGACTTCTGAGGTTAAATGAGTCAAAATTGAGAATTTGTGTTTAGATGCATATGAGATCTGGGGAGATCTGTGCATATTGCAGAGTAAACACCTGAACCTGTTGGTACAAATGCACAAACAACTGAATCACTTAACTAATTAAAATAGAACAGAATATGTGAATAAATAAACTTATATCAGATTTTACACATTTTTGTCCCAATTTGGTGTACACCAACCCATTCCTTCCCACAAGTCTTAGTGTCTTGTGTCTCTCAGAGGTTCCTGTGTATACAGTGGGGGTTTACGCTGATAAATGAAGGGAAGTGTGGGTTCGGGTCCCTGCAGAACCCGTGCTTTGTGGTTCTGTTGACAGACTAGCCGTCGCTGAGTATGTGGATGATGTGTACAGCCTTAGGGCGCTGACCCGCCGACCCGCTGACCGCGGGACATTTTATAGGCCTTACAAAAATATTGTGTTTAAGAGCCTGGAGCCAGTCACTCTCCAGTCCTCCCCAGCCACCTCATCCATTACTGCTGTTAGATTCACCCAGCCACAGTCACCACATACAGATCCACATAACACCCAGTCCTGAACCCCACACTACGGTTAAGACCAGGCTCGAAATGTTAATAGCTGATTAGAATTGGTTAGAGCTGGTTAGAAATGGTTAAAACCTGGTTAAACTATGGTTAAGGCCAGGCTAGAAATGTTAAAAGCTGATTAAAATTGGTTAAACTTTGGTTAAGAGCGGGTTAGAAATGTTAAAAGCTGATTAGAAATGGTTAGGACCTGCTTAAACCTGGATTAGACCTGACTGAATCTGATTAAGACCGGGTTAAATCTGGATTAAGACTGGATTAAATCTGAATTAGACCTGACTGAATCTGAATCTGGATTAAGACCGGGTTAAATCTGGATTAGGCCTGACGGAATCTGGTTAAAACCTGGTTAAACTGGATTAGACCTGGATTAGACCTGACTGAATCTGACTGAATCTGAATCTGGATTAAGACCGGGTTAAATCTGGATTAGGCCTGACGGAATCTGGTTAAAACCTGGTTAAACCTGGATTAGACCTGACTGAATCTGATTAAGACCGGGTTATATCTGAATTAAGACCGGGTTAAATCTGAATTAAGACCGGGATAAATCTGGCATGAACCTGACTGAATCTGATTAAGACCGGGTTAAATCTGGATTAGGCCTGATGGAATCTGGTTAAAACCTTCATAAATCTGGATTAGACCTGACTGAATCTGGTTAAAACCTGATTATATCTGGATTAGACCTGACTGAATCTGATTAAGACCGGGTTATATCTGAATTAAGACCGGGTTAAATCTGAATTAAGACCGGGATAAATCTGGCATGAACCTGACTGAATCTGATTAAGACCGGGTTAAATCTGGATTAGGCCTGATGGAATCTGGTTAAAACCTTCATAAATCTGGATTAGACCTGACTGAATCTGGTTAAGACCTGATTATATCTGGATTAGACCTGACTGAATCTGGTTACGACTTGGTTAAATCTGGATTAGTCCTGACTGAATCTGGTTTAGACCTGCTTTAACCTGCATTAGACCTGACTGAATCTTGTTAAAACCTGGTTAAACCTGGATTAGACCTGACTGAATCTGGTTAAGACCTGCTTTAACCTGGATTAGACCTGACTGAATCTGGTTAAGACCTGCTTAAATCTGGATTAGACCTGACTGAATCTGGTTAAGACCTGCTTAAATCTGGATTAGACCTGACTGAATCTGGTTAAGCCCTTGTTAAATCTGGATTAGACCTGACTGAATCTGGTTAAGACCTGCTTTAACCTGGATTAGACCTGACTGAATCTGGTTAAGACCTGCTTAAATCTGGATTAGAGCTGACTGAATCTGGTTAAGACCTGCTTAAATCTGGATTAGACCTGACTGAACCTGGTTAAGATCTGGTTAAATCTGGATTAGTCCTGACTGAATCTGGTTAAGACCTGCTTTAACCTGGATTAGACCTGACTGAATCTGGTTAAGACCTGGTTAAATCTGGATTAGTCCTGACTGAATCTGGTTAAGACCTGCTTTAACCTGGATTAGACCTGACTGAATCTGGTTAAAACCTGGTTAAATCTGGATTAGACCTGACTGAATCTTGTTAAGACCTGCTTTAACCTGGATTAGACCTGACTAAATCTGGTTAAGACCTGCTTAAATCTGTATTAGACCTGACTGAATCTGGTTAAGACCTGCTTAAATCTGGATTAGACCTGACTGAATCTGGTTAAGACCTGGTTAAATCTGGATTAGACCTGACTGAATCTTGTTAAGACCCTGAAGTTCATTATTTGTTATATAATCTGTATGTTCCTGCAGGCTGGTTTGGGGCTGAAGGAGAAGCATGGTGAGAGCAGTGGGGTGTTGGGTCTGCCCCCTCACGTCTTGGGCCCCGTGCCCCTCACCATCAGCATGGACTCCAAAGTGAGCAGCAGCCAGCAGGCCCTCCTCCATCACCTCCTGCATAAGGAGCAGCTCCGCCAGCAGAAGATCCTGACCACCGGTGAGAACCTCAAATACATACAAACATACAATATTACAATAGAGCCTTTAAACAGACCATAATACACCAATTTATAACATACCCATTCTGCGAATGTTTACACTATAGACTATAGTGGTTTTGCTAAACACATTTCCAAGCTTTCACTATAACAAGGTTCAGAGTTATTCTTTCTCTCAATTCAACAAAATAAAACATTTAGCTGAATATAATATGAACACATTTGCAGGTTTCGTTGATTTTCCCCTTTTCACCACTGAATAAATTAAATAAATGTTTTTTTTTAAAATGAACTTAAACCTGCCGTTTTTTGACTCTCCCTGCTGGCTCTCTCTCCCTTACTCCTCAGCAGCATTCATAATAAACAGAGTCATTATTCATAAAAACACAGATGTTTTTTGCCACTTTGGCCCATTTTTTTAGGTTGCAAATATCCCCAGTAATTCAGCACAGATTTCTGTTGTTACAGTTCAAAAAGAAATCTACTAAAATACAGTTCTGGTAAAATTAAGAGACCACTTTTCTGAATCAGATTTTCTGATTTTGCTATTTATAGGTATGTTTTTTTTTTTACTAAAATGAACATTGTTGTTTTATTTTATAAACTACAGACAACATTTCTCCCAAATTCTAAATAAAAATATTGTCATTTAGCATTTATTTACAGAAAATTATAAATGTCTGAAATAACTCAGACCTCAAATAATGCAAAGAAAACAAGTTCATATTCATAAAGTTTTAAGAGTTCAGAAATCAATATTTGGTAGAATAACTCTATTTGGTTTTTAATCACAGTTTTCATGCATCTTGGCATGTTCTCCTCCACCAGTCTTACACACTGCTTTTGGATAACTTTATGCCTTTACTCCTGGTGCAAAAATTCAAGCAGTTCAGCTTGGTTTGATGGCTTGTGATCATACATCTTCCTCTTGATTAAATTCCAGAGGTTTTCAATTTGGTAAAATCAAAGAAACTCATAATTTTTAAGTGACCTCTTATTTTTTCAGAGCTGTATGCTACATTTAGCACAGCTGTACCAACACAACACTTTATGTATTTTCTCTCTAGGCCCGGGTACAGTGTCCGTACACCCTCCGTCTCCCCTGGCCATGAAGGAGCGCTCCTCGGGCAGCGTGCGGCCCAAACTGCAGCGCCACCGCCCCCTGAACCGCACACAGTCTGCCCCTCTGCCCCAGGGCATGCTGGCCCAACTCGTCATCCAGCAGCAGCACCAGCACTTCCTGGAGAAGCAGAAACAGTACCAGCAGCAGATCCACATCAACAAGGTGAATACCATCAGCTCATATCACTGCTGTTCATTTTACATCACTTTTCACATTATTAGTTATCCAGATTTAAATGTTCCAAACTTAACAACAAATGGTATTTTTAAGATGATATATATAATGTTCTATATTTTAGATATTTCTAAGTAGCACCTTTTGCTTAGATGACAGCTTTGCACATCTTGGCTGGATTTTCTTAGTCAGTTTTATGAGGTAGAGTCACGTGGAATTCAGGCTTTCAGTTAACAGCTGTGCTAAACTTACCAAGAGTTAATAATAACTTGAATTTCTTGTCTCTTAATGTGTTTGAGAGCATCAGTTGTAAAGTTGTGAAGAGGTAGAGTTACAGGTATACAGTGAATAACTCTATTTAAGTAATGTTCTAATACATATTATGACTAGAACTACTCAACTAAGTAAAGGTCAATCAATCTAAAACATTTCAAGAATATTTAAAGCATTACACTCTAAAAAACAGAGGTACGATATGAGTACTTTTTTGAACTCTTCATGATTGTTCCCCTTAAAGGTACAATATTGGTCTTTACAGGGTTAGATGTTCCTCTGAAGTACAAAGTCTTTCCTAACAGCAATTAGTACAAATTTGTACCATTTATCCATTTATAAAGGTAATTTAGTAATCTGTATTACTGTACTAATAAACTAATATATATTATAAGTGCACATTTTTTATTTGAAAGCCAGAATTGTGGATAATCAAATTTTTGAGCCATATTTAGTTGATGATAATGTTATTATAATTATAATCTTTATAATAATAATTATATAATATTATATAATTATAATCTTTACTTGTACAAAAACATGGGTACAAAAAAGGACTTTCACTGAAAGGTACTTTTTGGTACCTCAATATAAGTTACAGCCCCAGCGACTAGCTTTGTACTCTTTTAAGTTCAAATCTGTACTTATTTTTCTTAGTGTGTATGATGAAACTGGCTCTCATCAGGACTGCCACAGTATAGGACTTCAGTATTCATTTACAATGTAAAAAATTATATTTAAACATAAAAACATTAAATGAGAAGGTGTGTCCAAACGTTTTACAGGTACTACACCACTTTCATATTACTTTAATTAATTTAAACCTTTGAACAATTTAATTCACTTTAATAAATGGAGCGGAGATAAAGCCGTAGAGTGGCTGACCGATATGCAGGAGGTTTCCTATGATTGGCTGTTAAAAATGCTCTCTAAGCAGAGATTAGCCTACACTGACGTACTGTGGAGATACGCTGCATTATTACTCTTTTAGTGCAGCAAGACGCTCCGCAGCAGAACTGGGCTGCTGCTAAATGTTTACGTGTTCTAAAGCTGGCGCTGACGGAGCCGTACTCGAGCTTATGGGCTTTAGTGTGTATAAAAAGCAGTGCTGTAATCCCTGCTACCGGCAGCTATTTTAGCCTGAGCGGATATTTATACCAGGCCTAGATTCTCTCAGCCTAATTGGCCTGTGTTTCACCGCCATATGCTTCAGCTGCCAAACACTGTAGTTATGGAAGCTGTGTAATTCAGTTTACACTTCATTTAATTCACATCAAACACGCCATGATGAGAAATAGCCTCTCAGAGTTTGATCACTGTTTGTGTTTATAGTAGTTTATCTTTAGCCGGTGTTTGTTTAGATGCGCTGATCTCATGGATTTATTATGTGTGGACTTTGGAGCGCACCCAAATATATAATACAAAATTCCAACCATTCCAATGAATCTGAATTAAACTGAATTCAGTTGAACTGATTCAATTTTAATTTAAATGAGTTGCACCAAAGTGAACTGAACTTTGAACTTAGAAAGGTGAATTTACTTGGTATCTGAACTGAACTGAATAAAAAAGAACCGGTCTAAACCGGTTAATTAAATAAGGTGGTAGATTTCCTTTGATTTTGCTTTTATTTTTAAAGGGTAAAAAGCAATCCAAATCAACCTGGCCCTATGTGAAAAAATATTTGCCCCATTAATTAACTGTGATTAACTACATTGTTTGTAAAGCTAAGTTCAATTTCACTACTAACATTAACCAGGCCTGATTACTGCCAGACCTGTAGAATCAAGAAATCACGTAAATAGAACCTGTCTGACAACATGAAGCAGATAAAATATTTCAAAAAGCAACACATTATGTCTCAATCTGTCTGTCAGTCTGGAAAAGGTCATTTCTAAGGCTTTGGGATTCCAGCAAACCACAGTGAGAGCTATTATTTACTAATGGAGAAAACATGGAACACTGGTGAACCTTCCCAGGAGTGACCAGCCTACCAAAATTACTCCAAAAGGACATGGACAACTCATCCAGGAGGTTATAAAAGAACCCAGAACAACAGCTAATGGACTGCTGCTCTCATTGGCCTCAGTTAAAGTCAGAGAAAATGTTATCCATTGGAGAGTTCTATGGCAAAAAACACCACTGAACAAAAAGAACACAACAGCTCATCTCACATTTACCAACAGAACTGAATTGAACTGGACTAATCTAAACTGAACCGTTTTTAATTTAACTAAATTGAACTGAACCAACTTGATTTGTTTCTCCTGCAGATTCTCTCGAAGTCGATTGAGCAGCTGAGGCAGCCGAGCAGGCTGCTGCACGAGTCCGAGGAGGAGGACAGCGCGCTGGAGCACGACGGCGGCTCGCCCCCTATTGGCGTCATCCGGAAGTGCAGCCCCAGCAGCAGCACTGAGGTCATCAAAATCAAGGAGGAACCAATCGACAGCGACGACGAATCACAGGCCAAAGAGAGCACTTACCTTCACCAGGTGAACGGAAGGCTGGTGATACAGGCTGCCATCTGATCCGGGGCATGGGCACTCACTCACACACACACACACACACACACACACCGACACACACATATACACACACACAGCCATGCCCTCGCCTCCACCTCCACCTCCCCCAGCCCTCCTGAACTGTTTCCATTCGTGAACTTTGTGAAGTGATCTCTCCTGTACTGTATGTTGTAATGTTCTGTATATAATTTAAAGAGGAAGAGAATCTAGAACATCCAGAAGCGGTTCTAAGAGGAAAGTCTTTATTTGTAAAAGGTCTTTTGAACTGTAATTGCTGCCCTTTCTACTTTCTATCCTCCCACCGGAACAGAGCTGCGCTGAAGCTCGTGTACAGTAATCACTGATTTTACATGCCACTTTGCATAGCTTTAATTTTGGATGCTTTTGATTATTATTATTATTATTATTATTATTATTATTATTATTATTACGTCAGTGTTAGACTGCAACAGCCTACTTTTTGACTGCAGAGGGACCTTATAAATGTGTAATACAAGGGGCCACTTAAACTGTTTCCAGTCCTGATCTGTATCTGCTGTGTCTGTAGAGTACGTGCCATTACCACTCACCTGGACATCATTTCAGCACTCAAACCTCACCCACACACACTGACTCTGAGCTAGATTGAGATTAGTAAAACACAGGGGTCCTGACATCGTCCCTGGGGGTCACGAGAGAGGATGATACTACACTGTGTAACTGAAACTCTTAAAGCTTGTGCAGTTTAAACCTTTAAACCCTGATAAACAACAAATTAAAACCAGGATCTTTGCTGATAAAACTTTTTTTTACTATACTTAATTTGTAAATGAGAATATTTCACCAAGAATGAGGCAAAATCCTGCAGAGCTCCCACGTCTTTAGCACCAAGTGCCACTTTAGGGGCTGTTGGAGAAATATTTTTCTGTAGTAACACATAACAATATCAGTGTGTATCATCAGCAATTAAGGAAAAATTCGGAGTTCGTCAGCAGAGCTTCAGCCAGTATTTTCTTATTTGAATCTGTGTGAGATGTAGCCTCCGAATCTTCTCACCACCATTCCACACCCCGGGTTTCCAGGTATAAAACACAATCTAGTGTGCTGTATCTATGGAAACAGGGGAGCTGGCTATTTTTCTTCTAAATAAGTAATCACTGATCTTCAGTAAGGTTTGCTACGCTTGAGAAAGAAAGGTGGTGATTTATTACTTATATTAAATTATTTTTTACACTGCCCCTAAATTGCAGCATTACTGAACAGAGACACGGGAGCGTGGAGAGATCATGACTCAATCTTGGTCAAATTTAATCATATAAAAGTTAAGTTTAGTAAAATAAAAGATTGTTGAGAATAAAAAACTTGTGACATAAGGTTAAGGTTTTAGTTTGCTGTTTTCCATCATTTGAAAGTGATTCTTAAAAAGGGTCTCTGAGTTAATACTGCATTCCCCATTACATTCTCTACATTTGGTTAGTGTGAGCTGTTTGTGTGGTTAGGACAGCATTTAGAACCTCGCTCTGTGTTCTGCACTTTCTCTCACGGGCTGAAACCAGGCACCCTGCTCCAGGGCCTGGTTCCTGCCTGGTCCCAGGGAGCAGCGATGAGGAGGCTGAGCAGGAAATGCCTGGTGGAAGCCGGGAACCGGGGGGAGATTCATGGGCACTGGAATGCTGCTTCTGGGAGATGATGAGGGTACTGGAGATTCACTGTTAAATGACTGAACAGATTGGAAGGGGGGGGGGGGGGGGGGGCCTATGATATGCTAGCCCTTTTTTTAAAAAATCATCTCCTCCTCGGCCCTGGGTGACATGTTGACCCCCACATGCAGGTTTAACGTTTAAATGTTAACCGTTAATTGTTTCCTCTGTCTGCAGTCTCATGGTACTTTAAGGGCATTTTCACACCTGCACTTTTTTAATCTGGCTTAATTTGGAATCTGGTTTGTTTTCATCCTAGTGAAAACCTGGTGCGCTCCTGTCTGTTTGAATGGGAAGAGAACAAAATACTCTAAACTGATGATTTAATTACTGTAACATTTCAACACCATATTATACATTTTAAATTGTTAGTTTGTAGTGTTTTGTTCCCTCATACACAAAAAAATTCAGAGTTTTCAGCTAGTTGTGGCAACTGCATCTGCACATCAAAAGTGGCTGGGATTTCTTAATAGGACACTGTACCCACCTCAGCTCTTAGCTGATTGGCTCTTTTTTGTTGAAGGGCGGGACTTTATTCATAAACATACACTGGGGTTGAGCTTTACGAGAACTCAGAACCATTCATCATTCAGCCATTCACTAATAATAGGTCTTTAGCTCACAGCTATGAACTAAATGCTCCATGTTAAACTGTACAGATGTATGCACTAGTCCAGAACACACCACATACTTTCTGTACTTTACTTTATAAATCCAGTAATTTTTTTATTTAATGACCAATCAGAAAAGAAAATGTTGTTTTGAAAGTGTTTTTCTTAATGCCTTTTGATGCATTTGCGGATTTTTTCATGTGTGAAAACAAACCAAACCAAGAATAGAACTCATCAAATCTATAAACTCATTGACTGATTTCAGACCTGCCTTTAATCTCCCGGTTGTTCGGTTCTACCCAGCTCTGCTCAGCCTGAGGGATAGATAAACAGGGTCTGATTCTGAACTGTCGGTAGTGGAGCATATAGTCAAGCGTCTTCTCCATCCCCTATTTCAGATCCTGCCATTACTGTAGATGCTTTAGTAAGGGTTTAGTAAGAGTGTGTTTAACTGTGTGAAAAAAAAAAAAACTGTGAAATAAATACTGTTGCCTCTTATACACCACCAAAGGGTAGAGATATACTTTACTGCATTGGTTATGCACGCAGTACACACAAAAACTCTAGGGGGCAGTGGAGGGGGCGCTCAGCTTCATCAAAATACTGAAAAGTTTTGAAGAACACCAACATATATGAGCCTATATCTCAGTTTACCAGAATCTGACTGTGAACCACTAGAGGGAGCCCACGAGTCAGTAATTAGTGAATGGGGGTGAATGGAGCTACATGCCTAAAAATTAAAAAGAAAGTAAAATAAAGTAGATTGATGTATTTTGCTTAAAACACAAAGGCATCATATCTGTATGTTTCCAGTTTTCTACAGTAAAGGTTCTAGCACTGCTGCTAAAGTGTGCTAATTGCTGATTTGAGACCTGATGCTGGAGTTTAAAAGGGTTATAACTGGAGTTTAGGTGTAGCCAGTTTGATCCATATGAATCTATTCATTTTGGATGTGCTTGGGAGTGCCCTATGGTGGTGTGGTATGATGTATGATGTCTCCTTGCTGCTGTAGAAAACAGTACAGCCAATTTTCTACGTAAACATGACCAAACTGCAAGTATATCTCTATCCTAAGACCTGCAGCCGTCATATGGAGTGTCAGAGTTGTGAAAGGGCATCTCACGTGTCCAGTGTTCTTCTTTGTCCTGGCTGTGTACAGTCTGCTGCTGGGCATCACCTGTTTTCTTTGTAGCTGTTTGTACGTGTTTCCCTCTGGCCTTGTCACACACTTCTCTCTTTTTCAAATAAACTTCATTCCTGTCCTGAAATCTGCTCTCGTCTCTGTGTATTTTTTGCAGGTAATACACTGACACTAGCATTTAATGTGTCTCATGACTTTTGGCATGTCCTGTGCACCCACTATCAGATTCCCATATCTTCTATAATTCACTTGTAAGACTTGTCTTAAACAACACCGACTCATATTTAACCTCCCTCACAAGATAGAATCTCACAACTTAAAAATACAGGGTTCCCAAGTTGTTACTTCCCTGAAGTAACACCTTACGATCAACTTACATACTGCTGTCCCATGACTTTTGCCATGTCAGTGTACAGCACGTTAACTCTATGAGTGTACGTGGAATAAACCTACAGGATGGTACAGTGTTGAACCTTTCCACTCAGCAACATTGCTTTCACAAAACAAACTTCCAAATAAAAGACAAGCGCATTAATTCCGGGGTTTCAATTGTATATTAACTACTAATTAGGGCTTGGTATCGTTTTTAAATTTACGGTACTTTAAATTCAATACCAGTACCCAAATTGCAACAAAAAAAATACAAAAGGCGATAATTATTCTCACACAACGCATTTATTTAAAAGCCGACATTCTCATACTGTCCTCATGCGAGGCTACCAAAATTTTGAATCTTGTTGGATCAAACAAACAATGATTGTGGCATTACTTTCACTGATTAAACTACAAATATTATACTGGATGCATTTCAGTTTTTAAGAGTTATTTTAAAGAAATATCAGCCTCTGTCATGGGAGACAAAAGCGGAATAGACAAGTGTGGATAAAAAACAAATAGTTTATTAACTACAGGATTAAGCAGATATGGATAGACAGGGGCAGGCAGGGTCAGTAACAGAATGGCAGAGTAAACAAACAACATACTGGGGGTGGGTTTCCCGTACAACGATGTAGCCTAGCATTGAAGTAATGTGGTACGATGCATCGTTAAGCTAACTAACATCTGAAGTACCACCGATTCCCGAAACCATCGTACTCTGTTGGTACCACAGAAGTCTGAACTATGTTGGTTTGAACCACTGTGGTCTTAACTAAGGAGATTCTATACTAAACTATTTTTAAGTGAGGTGATTCTATGCGTGTTCGGTCTGACTTTCCCAGCAGGAACCATGAAAAATCACAATCTTTACAATATTATGCCAAAAACATGTTACTAATGACTTATTTAGGCTATTTATATCGTAATCATCACCGACAACAATACCATTATTAGAGTAATACTGTAAAATGCAAGTAAAATCTGCACAATAATTGCTATGAATTAATTATTATTTGTAACAGACAGTGTTACTTTTAAAAACCACACACATATTTGCTATTACAATATTTTTTGTAAATAAAAAAAATATATACATCACATATACATCTGTATGAGTCTTATTAATATGCAGCAGAGTAAGCACCTACGACGGTGCAGTGGGCGGTGTTGTGTCAAGTTGTGCTACCCATCAAAATGTGCTTCTCAACACCAGTGTTTTTTAAATATTTATTCTTTTTTTAAGGTAATTCGGTTCTTCTTGCGTGAATTAAACAACCAGAAACCCCATGCTATTATTTGTCTGAGTATTACAAATGCGTAAATGACAGTTGATAAAAATAAAAGTAATAAAAAAAAAATCGGCTTATTATCACCCCTAATAATCACCATTAAGGCTTATTGATTCACTTTTTTTTACTACACTGAATGTATTTCAAAATACATTTGAGTACTGAACTAGATTATTTTTCCTGGGCGCACATGGGTAAAAGTGCAGTGACTCAATAAATGTAATAAACACAAACTATAATAAAATAATTAGGTACATGTTTAAAACACTTGACATTTCAAAACCCCGAGCAGCAATATTAATGTGATTTATCAGCTTTCTGAATCCTACTGTCCATCATCTGCACTAATCACCAGGAACTAAGCTCTTAACGACAGGTCTAGAGCTGTAGTTGGAACGACCCAGCCGGAACATGATAGTTGTGAATGTTCGCTGGAACTACGATTTTCGGAAACATCTGCGTCACAGCTGCATCGTTCAGACTATATGAGTTGCTAACATACTTAGCAACTAAGCTTTTGGGAAACGGACCCCTGAGCGTGTCCAGGCAAAGGAAGTCATACACAAGGAGTCCTAAAACACAAGAATAAAATGTCTTGGCAAATGTATGGTCGGTAGACAGAAAAAGGTTAATAAATAGAAAGAACAAACAATAAACAAGGGGCTAGGCAAAAGAGTGTTCAAAAAGAACAAAAAATAACGAGAAAAACTAAGTACTAAGAAAATGGAGGAACTGTGGGAGGAAACCGGAGTCCCCAGAGAAAACCCACACAGACACGGGGAGAACATGGAAACTCCACCCAGATAGGGACTTGAACCCAAGACCCCAGTGCTGGGAGGCAAACGCGCTAATCACTAACATATCGTGCATAATGTAGTGTTTTGGTTCAAGCAGACTAGATCAGTTTTAACTGTATTATATCTCAGAGTAAAAAGAAAGAGAGAGCGAGAGAGAGAGAGAGAGAGAGAGAGAGAGAGAGAGAGAGAGAGTGAAGAAGACTGAGGAAGAGAGGTTGAGGGACAGAGCAAGCAAAAGAGGAGAGACAGCACGAATATGTAGTGTAGTAAAAATAAAAGTGTAAAAGTTAAGTATACTCAAATATTGATAAATCATACTTGGTACTGGACAGTTTTTGAGTGTGGTTAAAATGGACACTATTATTACACAATGCAATACAGAACAGAAAGGGAGAAGCTTCTAAAACAATGTTGAAAAAAGACATAACTATAGAAATGCAATGGAAGCAAGAGAATCCGTAGTGACTTTGGTTGCAGTAGCTATTGATCATGTTATTTTAAACTTGATACTAAAGTAATTCAAACTACTTATTCAAACATTGAATAAATTTAATAAACAAAAAGTGTTAAACAAACCAGAAAATATTTTATAATTTGCTATGGCTTAGAGACAGTTTTGCTTTTTTTCAGCTTTATAAGGTAGAGTCACCTGGAATGTCTTTCAGTTAACAGCTGTGCTGAACTTGTTAAGAGTTTATTACTTGTATTTCTTGCCTCTTAAAGTGTTTGAGAGCATCAGTTGTAAAGTGGTGAAGAGGGAGTTACAGGTATACAGTGAATAGCTCTATTTGATTAATGTTCTAATCCATAATATGGTAAGTACTCAACTAAATAAAGAAAAAGTACTTTAAGAAATGCAGGCGCAAAGACCATCAAAAACTGTATGATGAAACTGGCTCTCATCAGGATTGCCCCAGGAAAGGAAGAGCAAGAGTTTCCTCTGCTGCACAGGATAAGTTCATTAGAGTTACCAGCCTCAGAAACCAAAAGTTCACAGCCCCCCAGATATACACTGTCTGGTCAAAAAAAAGGCCTACACCTGGATTTAAGTAAGTAAATGATGTGGGGTTGGTTGATGCTGCAGTTGGTCTGCAGGTTTAGGTTCAGCAACAGTTTGTGCTGAAAGAATGAGGTCAGCTGACTACCTGAATATACTGAATATAGACCAGGTTATTCCATCAATGCATTGGCCAGGATTCATGGAGCTGGAATTGTGAAAGAGTTCAGGGTTCAGGGAGCATGAGATCATCATTTTCACACATGGATTGAGAGAGTTCACCACAGAGTCCAGATCTTAACCTCATTGAGAATCTTTGGGATGTGCTGGATGGAGAAGAGCTGCTTTGTGCAGTGGTCACACTCTACCATCATCAATGCTGCTGCAAGATCTTGGTGAAAAATAAAAAATTAACACTGGATTGAAAAAATAAATCTTGTGACAATGAAGAAGCTTATTGAAACAATGCCAGAGTGAATGTGTCCCTCAATCAAAGCTAAAGGTGCTCCAACCAAATATTAGAGTGGGTGACCTTTTTTTTGGCCAGGCAATGTATATATCTATATGTGTGTGGTCATAGTGTGACCTTTCTTCTGTGTGATGGTGTTGGGCTATAAACATTAGCAGTTCAGCCTCATTGAAACACTATGTTCAGTGGTTATGTGTGAAAACACCTGGCAGATTTGGTTATTATGGCGTTTTTATGTCTGTTTCCGAGCTGAATGACGAGGATGAACTGAATGAATTGAAAGGTTTCCACAGTTTGTCAGCGCAGAGTGAATAAATCTTCAGAACCAGAACGAGAAGTACGGTTCTCTCACACGGGTTTGGCACATGGGTTCTGTTTCCATACGAGTCATCCATTCTGTTCTAGTGAATCAGATCACCGCAGAAATGTGACGGCAGGATTTACGGCCTTCTGTCTTCATGTGTGGCGAAAACACGACCTGATCCGACCGCCGTGTTCGGCCCCTCTGGGAGGACTGGAGTCGTTGAGACGGAAACATTCGGAATTATGACGCTTTTGTTTTGTCAGGCGATACTTAACATAATCTCACTAAACAATGGACTAAAGGAGATTTAGCTTTTCAAGACCTGATTGAGAACAGTACCGTCCTGCATATAAGAGTTATTCACTGCTATTATCTTTACGATCACTGTCATATACAGTGCCTTAAATAGTATTAATATCTCTTGGACTTTCCCAGATTTCAAGTTACACCCACAAAGTTAAATATACACTACCGTTCAAAAGTTTGGGGTCACTCAAACAATTTTGTGTTTTCCATGAAAAGTCACACTTATTCACCACCATACATTGTGAAATGAATAGAAAATAGAGTCAAGACATTGACAAGGTTAGAAATAATGATTTGTATTTGAAATAACATTGTTTTTACATCAAACTTTGCTTTCATCAAAGAATCCTCCATTTGCAGCAATTACAGCATTGCACACCTTTGGCATTCTAGCTGTTAATTTGTTGAGGTAAGCTGGAGAAATTGCACCCCACGCTTCTAGAAGCAGCTCCCACAAGTTGGATTGGTTGGATGGGCACTTCTGGCGTACCATACGGTCAAGCTGCTCCCACAACAGCTAAATGGGGTTCAGATCTGGTGACTGCGCTGGCCACTCCATTACCAATAGAATACCAGCTGCCTGCTTCTGCTGTAAATAGTTCTTGCACAATTTGGAGGTGTGTTTAGGGTCATTGTCCTGTTGTAGGACGAAATTGGCTCCGATCAGGCGCTGTCCACTGGGTATGGCATGGCGTTGCAAAATGGAGTGATAGCCTTCCTTATTCAGAATCCCTTTTACCCTGTACAAATCTCCCACCTTACCAGCACCAAAGCAACCCCAGACCATCACATTACCTCCACCATGCTTAACAGATGGCGTCAGGCATTCTTCCAGCATCTTTTCATTTGTTCTGCGTCTCACAAACGTTCTTCTTTGTGATCCAAACACCTCAAACTTGGATTCATCCGTCCACAACACTTTTTTCCAGTCTTCCTCTGTCCAATGTCTGTGTTCTTTTGCACATCTTAATCTTTTTCTTTTATTAGCCAGTCTCAGATATGGCTTTTTCTTTGCCACTCTGCCCTGAAGCCCAAAATCCCGCAGCTGCCTCTTCACTGTAGATGTTGACACTGGTGTTTTGCGGGTACTATTTAATGAAGATGCCAGTTGGGGACCTGTGAGGCGTCTGTTTCTCTAGAGACTCTAATGTACTTATCTTCTTGCTTAGTTGTGCAACGCAGCCTCCCACTTCTTTTTCTACTCTGGTTAGAGCCTGTTTGTGCTGTCCTCTGAAGGGAGTAGTACACACCGTTGTAGGAAATCTTCAATTTCTTAGCAATTTCTCGCATGGAATAGCCTTCATTTCTAAGAACAAGAATAGACTGTCGAGTTTCAGATGAAAGTTCTCTTTTTCTGGCCATTTTGAGCGTTTAATTGACCCCACAAATGTGATGCTCCAGAAACTCAATCTGCTCAAAGGAAGGTCAGTTTTGCAGCTTCTGTAATGAGCTAGACTGTTTTCAGGTGTGTGAACATGATTGCACAAGGGTTTTCTAATCATCAATTAGCCTTCTGAGCCAATGAGCAAACACATTGTACCATTAGAACACTGGAGTGATAGTTGCTGGAAATGGGCCTCTATACACCTATGTAGATATTGCACCAAAACCAGACATTTGCAGCTAGAATAGTCATTTACCACATTAGCAATGTACAGAGTGTATTTGTTTAAAGTTAGGACTAGTTTATCTTCATTGAAAAGTACAGTGCTTTTCCTCAAACTTTTGAACGGTAGTGTATTTTATTAGGCTTTTATGTGATCGACCAACAAAAGTAACAAATAATTGTGCAGTGAAAATGATACATAGTTTATAGTGTGAACAATTACCTTCAGTGATCCATTATCTGAACATAAAAGCAGTACAGCACAACTGCAGGCCTAACAAGGCATGGCCGTCCACCTAAACTGACCACCCAGACAAGAATAGCACTAATAAGAGAAACAGCAAAGAGGCCCATGGTCACTGTGGAGGAGCTGCAGAAATCCACAGCACGGGTGGGAGAATCTGTCCACAGGACAGCTGTAAGTCAGTTCTTTCACAAAACTAAATGTAGGAACACAAAGTTGAACTTTTTGGCCTAAATGCAAAGCGCTATGTGTGATGGAAAACTAACACTGCTCATGGCGCTGAACACACCACCCCCACTGTGAAACATGATGGTAACAGCATCATGTGGTCTCTGTGTGAAAACGTTTTTGCACCATAAACCTAATAACTTGGTTGTGCCACCCATAACCGCCACAATACAGAGTTTTTTAAGCATGAACGGCCTGTTTAAGATCATGCCTCAGCATCTCAATCAGGCTTTGGTTAGGCCACTCAAAAACCTTCATTTAGTTTTATTTTAACCATTCAGAGGTGGACTTTACTGCTGCAGAACCCTGCGTTCTTTTGTGACCTCATGGATGAGTTGTCCATGCCCTTTTGAAGTGATTTTAATAAGCTGTTCCTGAAAAAGCTTTGCCTGTGTTCCGTGTTTTCTCTATTTGTGAATAGTAGCTCTCACTTTGATCTGCTGAAGTCTCAAAGCCTTAAAAAATACTTTTTCCATCTGTTCTTAAATTTCTTCAGATCGGAGCATAATGTGTTGATTTCTGAGATCTTTTATCTGCTTCATGTTGTCAGACAGGTTCTATTAAAGTGATTTCTTGATTCTACAGGTCTGGCAGTTATCAGGCCTGGTTGTGATTAGTAGTGAGAAAATGTGCTTAGTTACAGGTAATTAATGGGGGGGCAATTACTTTGTCACAAGATTCGGGTTTGTTTGGATTGATTTTCCCCTCATCATCAATTTAAAGAGTCAAAGCCTGCTTTTTGTATATATTTAGATTATTTCTGTCTGATATTAAAGTTTGGTTGATAGTCTGAAAAATGTAAATATGACAAAAAGGCAAAAACAAAGGAAATCTGTAAGCGGCAAATACTTTTTTACACCACTGCTTCTCTCCATGCTTGTCTTCATCCTGTTGAGCATCTGTGAGGCATCCTTAAACAGAAGGTGGAGGAGTGCAATGTGACTAACATCCACCAGATCTGTGATGTTTTCATGGAAGAGTGGAAGAGGATTCCAGTGGCAACTTGTGAAGCTCTAGTGAACTCCATGTTTAAGAGTATTAAGGCAGTGCTAGACAATAATGGTGGTCAGACCTAATATTGACACTTTGGGCACAATTTGGCCAATTTTTTTTCAGTTTGAGGTGTACTTACTTTTATTTTTTATTTTATTTTGCTGTTTAGACATTAATGTCTGTGTGTTTTCACTGTTATATAAGCTGTACACTGACTACTTTACTATATATATCAAAGTGTCATAACTTCACTTTGTCACAGGAAAAGGTATAATAAAATATTTACAACAATGTGAGGGGGTGTTCTCACTTTCATGAGATACTGTATCCAGACATAAGCTGATATTTATTTGTTTACTTAAAGGATGACTTTAGCCCTATCCTGTCAGGATTCGTTTCTCAGGGGGACACCTGTGAAAAATATTTCATACTTCTACTCAGTGATAAAACTCTTGCATCTGGACTGCAATTGAAAAAACAGGAGGACCAGTGAGTTTTTAGGCTTTCTTGGTCACGTGACATCTCGCTCAGTAGCTCCTCTATTTCCTCTCTCTGTTGTGTTTTTTTTAACTTGGATCTGTGAAAACGCACACCCGAAGTGTAATTACAGCGCATGGCAGTGAACAAATAGCTATTTTATTACATAAACGTGAGGAGATGAAACTCAGAGATGTGCCTCTGGACAGGGATAAAATTACCGGAGGACCAGTAATTTTCAGAGCTCAGAGAAAAACAGTAAATAATTCAGACTGTAATTTTCTCAGAGAACGTCTGAGAAAAACATATATATGGTCGTTCTGGACAGGAATAAATTCACAGAGGACCCCCATAAAAGAGAAAATTACCCCAGGACCCCCTGAGAAACTTATCCCATCCGGATAGGGCTTTAAAAGGTGTGAAAGGTTTCACATTCATTATTCTATATTCTATAGCTTTTAAAATACATTTAAGGGGAAAAAATATACCATTAAGAAAAAAGTACAATATAAATATATTAAATTTAAAGCTTAGTTGAACGTCTCAAGTTCTTTTGAGTCTCTGCACTGATCATCTTCATACTAGGCTCTTGCTGGAGTGTGAGAATGACGTGTGCATTGTATTAATTTGTGAATTGGATTAAACAATAGGGAGTCAGAATGGTATATGTTTACACTTCTCTACATTCAAACACAATCAGATTCACTCTATCTGGATGGAAAGATTTATCTGAATAGTTTTTTTAATGATGAGAAGATGAATAAACGAGCTGAAATGAAACAGGAGTAACCAGTCTATTTGTAAAATGTAAGGAGTAGAAAGTTCAAATAACTGTGTGGAAATGTATTAAGTAAAAGTAAAAAGTTGTCTGAGAAATAAGAATTACTCCAGTAAAGTATAGATAACCAACATTTCTGCTTAAGTAACGTAACAAAGTATTTGTTCTTTATTACTTGACACCTCTGGTTGTCTTACTATTTCCCTCTATCATTAAATTCATTAATATACTCTGAGACGGTGGTGCTGTGCTGGTTCTGACGTGGTTCCCACACTCGGGTAGCGGGGTCTGTAACGCTGGGATTTGTGGGATTTCAGCAGAGCTTTGAAGTGTAGTTTTGAGGCACGCAGGGTCTAAAACAGAGCTTTAGATAAAGTGGACTGTTTAATGACTTCAAGGGCAGTGATATACAGCCTGGACTAAGCACAGCACCACCAGTTTAACCAATTATACAGGGTAGGCTTAGACTGGACCTGGTCAATCCCAACCAGCACGCGATGACCTGGGTGTTCCTAGACCAAAGTAATTTTTGCATAATATGTCCCCTTTAATCAAATTAGTTAAGGCAATGGGCTCCTTGCACTCACGGCTTTGGCACATTTCCGTTACATTTTTTACTAGCGAGAGGTCAAAATGAAATTTTATAGCTTCCCTGCTCAGAGTGATCTAATAAACAGTGGCTAATGAACATCAGTCGGGACCTCTTTACCATTTCGCCGTATGAAAGTTCTGTAGCAAACATTTAATACCAGACTACCTGGATAAACCAAAAACGTCAGAAGCTTGGAGACGACTGGCAAAGCCACTGCTTTTTAAATAAAATAATTAATGTTAAAGCAACCAGGTACCACGTGATTGGGAGAGGAGATTAGCTAATGCCTGAATGATCCACCAGCTAGCATTATCAATATTTTTAATATATTTTATTATTATTATTATTATTATTATTATTATTATTATTATTATTATTATTATTATAGCTCGATATTATTATTATTATTATTTTTACTATAATAATTAATATTTTTTACTATAATTATTATTATTATTATTATTAGTATTAGTATTATTATTATTATTATTATTAGTATTATTATTATAGCTCGATATTATTATTATTATTTTTGCTATAATATTTATTATTATTATTATTATAGCTAGCATTTGTATAATTATTTTTACAATGATTATTATAGTTAGCATTATTATTTTTATTATTATTATTGCTAGCACTTTTATTATTAATAATATTATTATTGCTAGCATTTGTATGATACTTTTTATAGTGATTATTATTTTTACTATCATTATTATTATAGCCAGCATTTTTATTATTATAGCTAGCATTTGTCTAATTATTTGTATGATGATTATTATAGTTAGCATTATTATAGCCAGCATTTTTATTATTATAGCTAGCATTTGTCTAATTATTTTTCTGATGATTATTATAGTTAGCATTATTATTATTACTAGCATTTTATTAGACTTCCATTTGATAACAGGAGAAACTAACAACTATCAGTACTGCACCTAGCAAGCTAGTTAGCTATACTCGCTAATGCTGAGCTGTGTGGGCTAACGTGAAATATAAGAAAAAAAACTTTGTAGTGTGTAGGTATGATAGTTTATAGGCATATAGTTTAAAGCCTTTCTCTAGCTTGCTAGTGGTAGGCTTTACTGGTCTCCTTGACGTTGAGGTTAATTTTTAGAAGCTCTTGTAAACACCAGCTGAAAATACTGCCATAACGAGTGTATTGGAAAAGCCAAACAGGAAACGCTGGAGCAGCACTGATGAGAATGCGGAAGTAGTTGTTCAAAGAGTGCATTAGTTTGCAGTGTAAATCAGTTATTTTTGTTTGCTTTTTGTTCAGCTGACTTTAAAAATCACATTTAGGAGAACAGTTTTAAATGGTGTATTTTACAATCTTCGTATAAACCCAGAATGTAGGATAATGCTGTGATGGAGCCTCTCTGGACTGGTCTCAGTCACTCTGGAGCCACCATGCTTCAGCTCTTTCAGCTCTTTAATCTCTGATCTCAGAACTGTTCCATTATTCAAGCCCAGGCTGATTGACTGGCAGTAAACTGCACTTTCCTCAGCTGACGGATCACAGGCATTACATCACCGGAGCAAACGCTGTCATCGCACTGATGTGGAGCTCTGTAATGTATCTCAGAATGTCTGTATATCTGTAAAACAGTGCTAACGGCTTAACAGGGTCGTCTGAGCTTTCACAGGGTTAGCATTAGCCTTTATGTAAGGCAGTTTGGTGGTGCTGTAGCCGTTCGTGTCGTGCAGGAGGTACTCTGTCAGTAGACGTTAGCGTGTTACGAGAGAACAGTCTGAGACACTGAAACACCAGGACCTCCAGTTTCCTCATAACCAACAGAGAACAGCAAAAACAACCCAGTCGCACGATACAGTCCTACAGTCCTTCCTCAGCCTGACTCCCCACACACAGCACTGCAATATATTACATATGTGTCCCTGATCTATGTAGATATATATTTATACCATATATGAAATCCCCATTAAATGTGTATATGAATGGGAATATTTATTCTAAATGTATTTTTATATGTATTATTTGTTGAATTCATATACAATGGAGAGGTCTGTAATTTCTATCATAGGTAAACTTTAACTGCGAGAGACAGAATCTCAAAACAACAAAATCCACAAAATCACACTGAATGATAATTTGTTAAATAATTCATTAGCATTTTATTGCATGAAATAAATAATTGACACAATGTAAAAACATAACTTGATTTGTCAGGAACAGCAATTGTGTTCCAGGGTCATATTGATTTGGTGTTTAATTATCCAAAAAAATTCTGAAACCAAAAAAATCTTAACAAGCAGTGCTAATTTTTTATCAATTTTTAGTGCAATGGTCATTGGTCATTCCTTACATTTACAGGTAATGGTTGAATTAAGATAATTAACTCATTTTTCATAAAATATACATTTTTTTTATGTTTCACTACTTTATTACTTTTGAAAGACCAACCTATAAAACACAATAGTTTTACATAACATTAAAACATTTTGTTTTAGTTTGTGTTTTTGCAGGGGGTGGTTCCAAATATGTGAGATTAACTATTTTCATATTATATGTTAATTACACTAATTAAGGCAAGCAGAAGAAGTTTTATACTGACAAAAATACTTTGAATTATTTTTCCTTATATTTTCAAACTTTAAAACAGTTTAGTTTGACCCATGACATAACAGGAGGGTTAACCTGTGCATTTACAGAGTTGAGAAGTTTTCTCCTGGGTTCAGGTCTGGAGACTAGTGGCCAGGACACTTCAGGACCTTGAAATGCTTCTTATGGAACCACTTCTTAGTTGCACTGGCTGTGTGTTTCGGGTCATTGTCATGCTGGAAGACCCAGCCATGACCCATCTTCGATGCTCTTTAATGTTGTTGTTTATCCTCCTTTCAGTATGGTGCAGTTGTCCTCTCCCCTTTGCAAAAAAAAAAACACCCAAAAGTAAGATGTTTCTACCCCCATGCTTCACAGTTTGCGTGGTGTTCTTAGGGTTGCACTCATAGTTCTTCTTACTCTGTGAGTAGTGAGTGAAGTTAGTACCAAACAAATGTATTTTGGTCTCATCTGACCATAATTAATATATGACAGTTTATTAAAACAATCTACATCTCCCAAAAAAAGAGCCCACTTCAAAATGATCAGTTTCTCTGATTTTACTATTTATAGGTATACGCTTTAGTACACTGTTTTTTGAACACTGTTGTTTTATTTCATAAAGTACTGACAACATCCCTCCTAAATTCCAAATAAAAATATTGATATAACTGGTTTCATCCATCTAGTGCTATTAAGCTCTATAAGTGTGAGATAGACCAATAAAAGAGTGTTCAGATTAAAAAACATTTTGATCTTCATAAAATCTTCAAATGTTCAATGGGATTTAGATCTGGACTCATTGCTGGCCACCTATTCTTCATTGATGCACCCTGAGACTGCACAACAGCTTGAACACACGAACAAACATTGCAAAGATTGAGTCATCTTCTCTCCTTTTTTTTTATCTGGTTTTAGGTGTGATTTTTATTTTGCCCACACCTGTTATGTTCCACAGGTAAGTTTTAATGCGCATCACATGCTTGAAACAATGTTACTTACTTACAATTTAGAAAAAGGTGCCAATAATTGAAATCATCCCAGGTTTGTCTGACATTTTGTCAATTTTGACTTTATTTCTCTGTTTGTTTTCCCAATAAACTCAAAGGAAATAAAGCTGTGCATAACAAAACAAAAAACGGTGTAATTGCAATGATTTTCAGAGAGAAACATTACATTTCCAGAAGGATGGCAAGCGTCACCCGTTATCTTGGCCTGATTTGGAAAATCTCTCTTTTTAAGTGTAATGAAAATGTGATGGGCAGTGCTGCACCGCGGGCTGCCAGCAGGGGGACTGGTAGAAATGGTAGAGTGGGATCCCAAATCTCCAACTCCCAGAATCCCCGGCGGTGATTAGTGTCAACCAGCTGCACATGTGCACTACCCTATTTAAACCTCAGTCTAACCAGACCTCACTGTTGCACCTTCACAGAGGGGTGACCGGTACTAGAGGGTATAAGAAAAGAAAAGAAAAGAGAATAAAATAAAAGGTGATCTCAAAAAAGGAAAGTGATCACAGCAAGCATCACAAAAAGAAAATAAAAGAAAAAAAAAGGTGGTCTCAAAATAAGGAAAGAGATCTGAAAAGAAAGCCACACAGAAATAAAATAAAATAAAATAAAAGAAAATATCTTGAAAGAGAGCATAAAGAGAGGACTGAGCGGTGCTCAGCCAGTTCTAAGTTTGGTTGTGTTTTAGTTTGGTTTATTTGAAGTTTAAAGCTGTCTTTTGTTGGTACAAGCCATTTTGTGGCATTTCCTTTGTTCTGTTTCCCGCCTTTTTTTCCACACCTCTTGTTGGGGATTTTTTCCCACTCATTCTCCAGTCTCTTTGGAGAAACATTCACCTAAGCACAACACATTTCAAATTATTATCCCAATCCATAACTAGAACTAAATAATACAAAATAGAACTATATCCTTATAAGTATATAAATATATATAAATATATATCCTTTTATATATTCATATCTGCTCTGCACTTGGATCCCACACCTACCCCAACCGTAACAGAAAGGTGCAACCATCTATGGATCCAGCAGAAGCAGGCACGCTGAAGGAAATCCTTCAGCTTCAGGGAGCAGCCATAGGCCGCCATGAGGACATGTTGCAGCAAATGATGCAGCAGCTGTCCCTACTAGTAAACAGTCGCACTGAGGCAGCTACAGAGGTGGTTGCTCCACAGCCCCCTCCTCCTGAAACCCCTGCACCAGGGGTAGCACCTCCAGCTCAGGGGGACACACTGATTGCTACTCCTGAGCGCTTTGGGGGGGAACCAGAGAGGTGTAGAGGGTTCCTGCTCCAATGTTCGTTGTTTTTTGAGCAACAGCCCTCACGGTTCCCTTCAGAGCGCTCAAAGGTGGCCTTCATAATCTCCCTTCTTACCGGGAAGGCTCTGGCCTGGGCTACGGCATTGTGGGAGCAAGGATCTTTAGACTGCACAAGCAGTCAGGCCTTCACTACAGCTCTGCGCCAAACCTTCTACCAGCCTCCTGGTGGCAGGGAAGCTGGCCCCCGCCTTCTGGAGCTTTTCCAAGGTGCACGCTCTGTAGCAGACTACGTTATAGAATTTCGTACTTTAGCTGCTGAGAGCGGTTGGGATGAAGGGGCCTTAAAATCTATATTTCAGCGTGGTCTTAACGGGAGGATTAGGGATGAGCTAGCCACACGAGACCAGCCCTCTGACCTGGCCGGGTTGTATGAAATGTGTATTCGCCTCGACACCCGTATGCGTCAGAGAGCCAGAGAGCGGGCTTATGGTGCGCGGGCTCAGGTGCATAACCTGCCGGACCTTGCTTCCCCTGTTCCTTCAACACCTACACGGGAGATGCCTGAGCCCATGCAGCTTGGGGGCACTCATCTGCCTAGTGCTTCATCTAGCCACTCCCTTTCTGGGATGGCGCAACAGGCTTCTCCCCGCAAATCGGGAAACGCAAGGGTCTATCCTGGAAGGGGGAGCCGGGACTAGACCAAGACGCATCCCCCGCGTCCGGTTTGACCCTCATGGCAACGCTTAGTTGGTCCTCCCAGCGACTTACCCGAGTTGAGGCCTTTGTGGACTCTGGGGCTGCGGGTAGTTTTATAGATTCCAAGCTTGCCATGACACTTAGACTTCCCCTTGAACCCTTGGACCACCCTTTGCCTGTCCTTGCTATCGATGGGCGGGCTGTTGGTTCAGGGTATGTCACGCATCGCACCCAACCACTTACCCTCCGTGTTGGTGACCACGTTGAACAGATAGAACTCTATCTGACACAGGCCCCACGCTTGCGGTTAGTCTTGGGTTACCCCTGGCTACAACAACACAATCCTCGGATTGACTGGTCTACAAGATCAGTGTTTGCATGGGGAACTCGATGCCAGGGGACCTGCTTAAGGCCTCCTGACCTGGCCCCCACTTCACCTGTGACATGCCCTGAGCCTACTAGCTCTGACCTCTCACGGGTTCCGAAGGAATACTGGGACCTCCGGGAGGTTTTCAACAAGGATAAGTCCCAAGTGTTACCCCCACACAGACCATATGACTGTGCAATCAACCTTCTCCCTGATACCACACCACCCAGGGGAAGGTTGTTTGCACTATCACCTCCTGAGCGTAGCGCTATGGAGAAATATGTTCAGGAGGCCCTTGATTCAGGATTCATTCAGCCCTCTTCTTCCCCGGCTGGAGCAGGGTTTTTCTTTGTGGGGAAGAAGGATGGTGGCCTCCGACCATGCATTGATTACCGGGGCCTCAATGCCATCACTGTTAAAGACCGTTATCCCCTGCCTCTCATGCAAACAGCTTTTGAGGCACTACAGCAAGCATCCATTTTTACTAAGCTGGACTTACGTAGTGCCTATAACCTGATCCGCATACGGCAGGGGGATGAATGGAAGACTGCTTTCATCACCCCTTCAGGGCACTACCAGTACCGGGTTATGCCCTTTGGGTTGATGAATGCCCCAGCAGTCTTCCAACGGTTCATTAATGATGTGCTAAGGGAGGCCCTGGACCGGTATGCATATGTTTACCTCGACGACATCCTCATTTACAGCCGGTCTCAGGAAGAGCATATCGGTCATGTCAGACGGGTTCTTCAATTACTCCAAGAGAACAGGCTTTTTGTGAAACTGGAGAAGTCTGAGTTTCATACTGAGACTGTCTCATTCCTAGGATTTGTTGTCTCCAAAGGCACCCTCCGAATGGATCCAGCGAAAATAAAAGCTGTAAGGGACTGGCCTCGGCCTGCCTCCCTCCGGCAGGTACAATCCTTCCTGGGGTTCGCCAACTTCTTTCGCCGGTTTGTGCGCAACTTTAGCACTGTGGCAGCACCCCTCACTGCCCTTACGCGAAAGACCCCAGGACCTTTTCGCTGGACCACAGAGGCACAAAAATCCTTTGAAGACATCAAAGCACGGCTAACATCACCGCCAGTTCTTCAGTTGCCTGACCCTGAAGAACCATTTGTTGTCGAGGTAGACGCCTCCGATGCAGGAGTCGGAGCTGTGCTCTCCCAGCGCCAGGGGCCTAAAAAGAAGCTGCATCCCTGTGCTTTCTTCTCGAGGAAGTTGTCCCCGGCTGAACGGAATTACAGCATTGGGGACAGGGAGCTCCTGGCTGTAAAGCTTGCACTGGAAGAGTGGAGACACTGGCTAGAGGGGGCTAAACACCCATTTATTGTCTGGACTGACCACAAGAACCTGGCCTATATACAGCAGGCAAGGCGGCTTAACCCTCGTCAGGCACGATGGGCCTTGTTTTTTGGCCGCTTCCATTTTTTGCTGTCGTATAGGCCAGGTTCAAAAAACACTAAGCCAGACGCCCTCTCTAGGCAGTGGTCACATTCCAGCCATGATCCCTCTTCCGAACCTATCCTGCCAGCCGCACAGATTCTGGCTCCTCTCCGCTGGGGCATTGAAGATGCAATAAGAGGGGCACTGAACCAAGATCCTGATCCTGGAGGTGGGCCCACCAACCGGCAATACGTGCCTGCCAGTGTCCGCCAGCAGGTCCTACAGTGGGGACACTCCTCTCCTTTCTCTGGGCATCCTGGGGTCACCCGAACCAAGGAGTTCCTCTGTCGGCGGTTTTGGTGGCCTGGAATGGAGAGGGATGTCCGTGTCTTTGTTGCGGCCTGCCAGGTCTGTGCAAAGAACAAGACACCCAGGTCTCGACCACCAGGTCTGCTCCATCCCCTACCAATTCCAGCCCGTCCTTGGTCCCATATTTCGCTGGACTTTGTGACGGGTCTGCCCCCCTCCAGGGGGCATACAGCTATCCTGGTAATAGTTGATCGGTTCTCCAAGGCATGCAAGTTTGTGGCCTTGCCGAAACTTCCCTCTGCCAAGGAGACAGCTGACTTGCTATTACAGCACGTCGTCAGGGTCCATGGGATGCCCAGTGACCTAGTGTCGGACCGAGGACCCCAATTTACAAGCAGATTCTGGGGGGCCTTTTGTCGGAGAATGGGGGCCACAGTGAGCTTAGCGTCCGGATTCCACCCAGAATCCAACGGTCAGACAGAACGGGTGAATCAGGACTTGGGTCAGATGTTGCGCTGCCTGACTTCCAGTAACTCCTCTACCTGGTCCGACCAGCTTCTGTGGGCAGAATACGCCCACAATTCCCTGTGGCACTCCTCACTGGGCATGTCACCCTTCGAGTGTCAGTTCGGCTATCCTCCACCATTGTTTACGGAACAGGAGAGGGAAGTAGGGGTCCCCGCTGCTGACCAGTATGTTCGGCGCTGTCGTCGAGCCTGGCAGAAAGCACGGGCATCTCTCCAGGCAGTGACGGAAGCCCGAAAGCGGACTGCTGACAGAAAGCGTCGTGGTACCCCTGCATTCCGCATTGGACAGCGGGTCTGGCTCTCGACCCGGGACCTTCCACTCCGCGGACAGTCCCGTAAGCTGGCACCCCGGTTCATCGGTCCCTTCAAGGTGGCACGGCGCATAAATCCTGTGACTTACCGCCTGCAGTTGCCCTCTAACATGAAAGTCCATCCCACCTTTCATGTATCAAGGCTCCGGCCGTTCCTTTGTGGTGCTCCAGACCCAAGTGCCCGGCCGCCTGCCCCACGCCTTATAGACGGAGCTCCGGCATACACTGTCCATCGCATCTTGGACTGCCGTTATGTTAGGGGCAATACTCAGTATTTAGTTGACTGGGAGGGCTATGGCCCCGAAGAACGTTCATGGGTCCCAGCACGCCACATCCTGGATCCCGAACTTATTCGGGAGTTTCGACGTGACCGCGCTGCGGGCTTGGGGACGTCGGGTGCCGCCCCTAGGGGGGGGGGTTCTGTGATGGGCAGTGCTGCACCGCGGGCTGCCAGCAGGGGGACTGGTAGAAATGGTAGAGTGGGATCCCAAATCTCCAACTCCCAGAATCCCCGGCGGTGATTAGTGTCAACCAGCTGCACATGTGCACTACCCTATTTAAACCTCAGTCTAACCAGACCTCACTGTTGCACCTTCACAGAGGGGTGACCGGTACTAGAGGGTATAAGAAAAGAAAAGAAAAGAGAATAAAATAAAAGGTGATCTCAAAAAAGGAAAGTGATCACAGCAAGCATCACAAAAAGAAAATAAAAGAAAAAAAAAGGTGGTCTCAAAATAAGGAAAGAGATCTGAAAAGAAAGCCACACAGAAATAAAATAAAATAAAATAAAAGAAAATATCTTGAAAGAGAGCATAAAGAGAGGACTGAGCGGTGCTCAGCCAGTTCTAAGTTTGGTTGTGTTTTAGTTTGGTTTATTTGAAGTTTAAAGCTGTCTTTTGTTGGTACAAGCCATTTTGTGGCATTTCCTTTGTTCTGTTTCCCGCCTTTTTTTCCACACCTCTTGTTGGGGATTTTTTCCCACTCATTCTCCAGTCTCTTTGGAGAAACATTCACCTAAGCACAACACATTTCAAATTATTATCCCAATCCATAACTAGAACTAAATAATACAAAATAGAACTATATCCTTATAAGTATATAAATATATATAAATATATATCCTTTTATATATTCATATCTGCTCTGCACTTGGATCCCACACCTACCCCAACCGTAACAGAAAATGGTTTTGATTTGAAAATTCTAATTTAAACTACATTTGAACTAAGCCAAAAAATTCCTTCCTTCCAAACAAATGTCTATGCTTTTTCTATAGGAACTTGACAAAGTTCTTTTCTAACTCATCTGTGGCCTGATAAAAGTCTGTTGTACCTCAACACCTGTCCATCACAGTTTCAAATACACTGCCTGGACAAAAAAGGCGGCATCAAAAAAATGGTAGAGTCTGACCGCTGCGCAAACCCTTCTCCAGCACATCCCAAAGATTCTCAATGAGGTTAAGATCTGGACTCTTTGGTGAACTCTCTTAATCCATGTGTGAAAATGATCTCATGCACCCTGAACCCTGAACTCTTTCACAATTCCAGCACCATGAACTCTGACATTGTTATCTTAGAATATGCCCGTGCCATCAGGGAAGAAAAAATCCATTGATGGAATAACCTGGTCTATATTCAGTCGGTGGGTTGCCGCCCTGCTGCTTTCAAAGGCCAGGAGAAGTGCTGCTCTGTCTCAGGCTGAGAGGTGATACTGAGGAAGAGCAGCAGCCCAAGGATGAAGACCCCCGTGGGATCTCATACTCAGGAACCTATAGTGAGAGAGTGAAAGAGAGGTTAAAAGGCAGAGCAAGAGTAAAACGAGCAAAAAAAAAGGAAAGTGAAGAGTGTGATGGGAGAAAATAAAGAGCTTCAGACTGGAGTGCAATATAAACATTCTGCCCATGTTAATTCTACCTAAATTTTGACTTAACTTGACAAATATAGCCTGACAGTGCTGTTAGCCAAATGCTTCCTAACTCTGACCTTACTCAAACCTAATAGAACCTGCCTTAACTCATCACTAACTTGACCAAATTTGACCACTCCAATTTTCTGTTAGAATTTACAAAATTGAATCAGAATTTAATTTTAACTATCTATTTTAAAACATAACTTAGCTCAAGCTTAAGAAAAGTATGTCCTAACTAGACTCTAGCCCAAAATAATTCACTCCTAACTCATCTGTGGCCTAAAAAAATGTCTGTTGCAACTCAACACTCGTTCAACATAATTTAAATGACCCCAAACTCTAACAAACCTGGGGTGGGTTTCCCGAAAACGATCAATCTTAGCGAATAACGAACGAACTAACGAATGACGTGTGTAAAGAACGAGCCAGTTCTGCGAGTGTTTCCCAAAGAGCTTCGCAACGTGAAAATTAACGAACGAGGTTAAAGAACATCTTTCTTGACTCCTCCCCCGAAACAGCGCGCTCAATCGATCCACAAATATCGATTCAACACTGCAATATGCAGTATTTATTCACTATTACACCCTAAAAACGTAGAAATGTGTTGTAATTAACAACATTATACTCCTAAAGATACATATGACTAAATAAATACTCGAAAATCTAATCTATTTTAAAACATTAAACTTATTTTTTACATTTTTAAAACTATTATTGTTAATATATATTAGATTAATAGATATTATACTAATATTATTAACAGTAATATTGATAGTAATATTAATTTATTATTATTATAATTTTTAATATTATAAAAATAATATAATAATACATATGTTCCTGTGTGTGTGTGTGTATATATATATGTATATATATATATATATATATATATACACACAGGAATTGACTGATTGCATTTCTTGCAGCATTAATGTCAAGACTTCTATCATCGCTAATCTGGATTTAAATAATTTACTCGTGGGTTTGATTGCCCAGTTAGACTACAAGCCACAGTTGGCATTATAATATAATATAACTTATTCACTCATTGACTCACTCGTCAACCGTTTTATCCGTTAAGGGGCGCGTGGGGGGGGGGTCGATGCTTGGTGGCTGGAGTCTATACCAGCTGGCATCGGGCTGAAGGCAGTATACACCCTGGACAGGATGCCAATCCATCACAGGGCAGACAGACACAGACAGACACACAGACACATTCACTCACGCACTCACACCTAAGGGGCAATTTTTATCCGACATCTAATTAGCCTGAACTAATTTCTTTGCACTGTGGGAGGAAACCGGAGCACCCGCAGACACGGGAAATAATATAATATAATATAATATAATATAATATAATATAATATAATATAATATAATATAATATAATAATGATATAATATAATAATAATGATATAGTAATATAATTGATTATAATTAATAGTAATATAATATAATATAATAATATTAATAATTATATAGTAATATAATTGATTATAATTAATAGTAATGTAATATAATAGCTTCAAACACGGAAATTATCATTTTTCTTCCTCAAAATTGGCGGTCCCTGGTGTTTAAGGTGCTGAACTGCAAGTCGAGATCCCCTAAAGAAGCTCGTTAAAAATAACGACTGGGTGAGAGCACTCGTTAATCTGCGATCGAGTTTACGTAGTACTTTAGTTACGCACGGGTTTGGGAAACACTCTTTAATTAACGATCAATCTTAAGTACGAGTTAACGAAGTTCTTAGTGTTACGAAGCTTTCGGGAAACCCACCCCTGTGCTTTTACTCAGCCTGACAAAGTAACAAGCCTGACAGTAAAAATAGTAGCCTGACAAATCCTGATCTAAATTAAAATGAGTAGCCAGACATGAAGTTCAATTCTAATTTGAATGTATTCTAACACATTTTGTTTCTACATCAAATCTAAATTCTACAAAATTCTGTTGCCTAAAAAAACTCTCAACTCAACTCAGTTTCAAGTTTTAAATAGACTCTAACATCCTTCTGACCAATCTTTAGTCCAAATTAATCTCAAGTGTGAAAAAAGTCCTTATTGAGTCTAACTGAACACAATTCAGTTTTAATTTAACTTTAGCAAGATTCAACAGTAGGTATTGTCCAGGATGACCATAATCTATAAGAATGGATACAAAAATCCAAGTGAAATTCTAAAATGTTTCGGTTATTTTAAGTTTAACCTTAAAACCGAAGAGCTGTTTTTTGCACCCAAATTAGGCAATGCTAAAGGAACTAAAGATGAGGAAGAATGCTTGTGTGAACCTTGTGTGAAGAGCTCGGTCAGGACCAGGACAAATCATGAGAACACGAACTGAACAACACAGAAAAAGAAAAGCAAAATAAAGACTGAAGAGCAGACGTCCTCAGGACTCCAGGCCTTTGATTTTGGAGGCCAGGCTTGTTTAACTGCTTCGCCGCCTCCGGCCCAACTGTGTGAGCTCCAGAACTCGTAAAGCAGCCCCGCGGTTCTGGGGTTCTGGAGCTGCTGGACGCCTCGTTTTTGTAAGTGTTGCCTGAAGTCTCAGCCAGGCCAAAACAGCACCCTGAGGGCTCATAACCCAGTGATTCCTGCTGCAGCGCTGAAGCCACGGACCCGTCCCGACTCCGGCTCGGTCCTGTGGAACGTCGGGGGCATGGATGGCACCACTGACGAGCGAGAGGAAACCGGCCCACGCTGACCTCATCCTGTACCCTCGCTGTCAGAACCGTGCTGGAACAGGAGCCTGGGACGCTCAGGCGGTTTGGACGTTAGGTAATGATAGATTGATATTCCTGCTAATGACCCTCTGTTCCACTGGATTTCCATGCTGGCAGCCTTGATACTTAAGAGACAGCAAAAGATCAGTGGTGAGGTCATAATTTGACATACAGTTCAGTATCCAGCAAAAGTGAGTATATTCTACACATTTCTGAAAATATTTTTTTATATATGACAACACTATAGATATCAAACTTGGATATAACTTAGGCCCTATCCAATTTGACCCTTTGGTTCTAACACTTACAGGGGTTGGACAATGAAACTGAAACACCTGGTTTTAGACCACAATAATTTATTGTGGTGACGGACAGTTCTGGTGGAAACAGGAGAGTTGAGGTGCACATTGAATTCTGCCGTGATTTGATCAGCTGTGGTTTTATGTTTTTTGGATACAATCCGGGTTAGCACCCGAACATCCCTTTCAGACAGCTTCCTCTTACAGCGTCCACAGTTAATCCTGTTGGATGTGGTTGGTCCTTCTTGGAGGTATGCTGACATTACCCTGGATACTGTGGCTCTTGATGCATCACAAAGACTTGCTGTCTTGGTCACAGATGAGCCAGCAAGACGTGCACCAACAATTTGTCCTCTTTTGAACTCTGGTATGTCACCCATAATGTTGTGTGCATTGCAATATTTTGAGTAAACTGTGCTCTTACCCTGCTAATTGAACCTTCACACTCTGCTCTTACTGGTGTAATGTGCAATTAATGAAGATTGGCCACCAGGCTGCTCCAATTTAGCCATGAAACCTCCCACACTAAAATGAAAGGTGTTTCAGTTTCATTGTCCAACCCCTGTACTTCTATCCCTTCTTTTTGAGTGTAACAATTCCACTTGGAACAGCGTTGAAATCCTCCCCCTAAACACCTGATACATCATTAGGAGCACTAAAGTTCAGTAACCTAGCTGCTGCTGGTTAACTAGCTAACTTTAGGGCATTGGATGTTTACAGAATGTGAACAGGTGGTGCAGAAATGAATTATTATTGTCCATTCCTTAAGTTCTCTGTAATAGGGGGCTAAAATTTTGAAAGCTTTGATTAGATTTTATTTTATTTTTCTGTTCCGCCTTAAATGCTGCAGCCCCTGTTGCACCATTTAAGGTGGAACAGAAAAAATAGCTAGCTAGCTACTGGAATATATTTTTATGGTTGTGATGAAGAATTCAGCCGTAAACCATTGAAACAACAAGTTAAAACTGTGGTAATATAGAGCTAATCATCACTTTTAACAAGGAAAATACTTAAATTTGTGGATCTATCTATCTATCTATCTATCTATCTATCTATCTATCTATCTATCTATCTATCTATCTATCTATCTATCTATCTATCTATCTATCTATCTATCTATCTATCTATCTATCTATCTATCTATCTATCTATCTATCTATCTATCTATCTATCTATCTATCTATCTATCTATCTATTCCTCTTGCATGCACATGCAAAACAAAGAGCTAGGGCCAAGGGGTTAATCAGAGTATTACTGACAGTGCACTGTCTTGAAATAACTCAATCCATTAAAGTCTAAATAACTGGCAACACAACTGAGTACATCTCACAGTGAACATGTCCAACTTTTGCTCAGTTGTGTCACTGTCCCTTCCGGGTGTCATGTGACTTGTTAGACTTATAAGGTCTCAGGTGTGAATGGGGAGCAGGGCTGTTAATATTTACCATGGCACCTCATGGCAAAGAACTCCCTGAGGATGTGATTAATAGAATTAATAGAATTGTTGCTCTCCACAACAAGATTGCTAACACTGAAACTGAGCTACAGCATGGCGACCAAGGTCCTACAGCATTTTTACAGGACAGGTTTCACTCGGAACAGGCTTCGACAAGGTCAGCTAAAGAAGTTGAGTACATATGTTCTGCGTAATATGAAGAGGTTGGGTTAGAAAAGTAGATGCATGAGTACTGCCAGCATTGCTGCAGAGGTTGAAGAAATGGGAGAATGATAAGATGACAACCATGTCTTGCGAAGGAAGCTGAGGGTAAAGGAGATGGACTAGCCAAGTACTGTATGTCTCCAGACCTACATCAAGTTGAGCACCTGTGGGACATCCTCAAATGGAAGGTGAAGGAGTGTAAGGTGTCAAAATATTGCCAATTTGAGCACAAATCTTTTGTAAAACTTTCCCATGTATGATGCCTTTAGCTTAAAAAAGGCTCTAGAGTGCTTCAACAGGTCTGGAATCCAGGTAGCCTCAAAACAAGCCGCAAAATAAAGACTTTCTGGGGATCTGATGGTGATGAATGATCTCAGAGCCATGTTCTACTGCACACAAGTTAGAGGATCTGGCGTCCCACCATAATGGTCCAGAGTGAGAGCAGACTGAATGGTCCAGAGGGGGTTCCTCAGGCTCGTGCAGCGGAATGTGCTATCCTTTACACTGGCCTTTATTCAGTTTCAGAAGAGAACATCTGGGTGAACATTAGAGAAGCGAGCGGCGGTAAGACCAGACCGGCGGCTCAGAGCCGGCGGGAAACACACGGCTCTGAGACTCCATTACCGTCACCGTTCGCCACGCATCTGTGCACTGCTTAAATAGCGTCACCCGCGGGCGCTGGGGATAACTAGCAGAACCTCTGGATATCCAACACAGCTTTAGCGAGGTCATGTGATTTAAAGTATCAAAGGGATGATAACAGCAGCTGTTAAAGTACCCGTAAAAAACTAGCCTGACACTTATATTAAATGTTGCAATTCTATTCTAACGGTTCGTTTAAAGACATGGTCGGGTTCTTTTATCATTCCCTATTGACTCTTCTCAACAAAACTCTGACTTCACACAGCAAAAAGTCAAGTGCTGTATTAAACTTAATTTCCAGGATTGATACAGCTCCAAACTCTTTATTAGTTTAACATTAGTTAAAATTTAACATTTTGCAAATGTTGCTTTTTAACACTCCTGTTACTTTCAGATTTACTAACAACTATTTGATTCTATGCAATTTTAACCTCTAGAAAATGATTACATACAGGTGGTGGACAATGAAACTGAAACACCTGTCATTTTAGTGTGGGAGGTTTCATGGCTAAATCGGAGCAGCCTGGTGGTCAATCTTCATTAATTACACATTATTGCACCAGTAAGAGCAGAGTGTGAAGGTTTAATTAGCAGGGTAAGAGCACAGTTCTGCTCAAAATATTGCAATGCACACAACATTATGGGTATTATGACATACCAGAGTTCAAAAGAGGACAAATTTTTGGTGCACGTCTTGACCAAGATTGGTAAAAGACGATTGGTGGCGCATCTGTGACCAAGACAGCAAGTCTTTGTGATGTATCAAGAGCCACGGTATCCAGGGTAATGTCAGCATACCACCAAGAAGGACCAACCACATCCAACAGGATTAACTGTGGACGCTGTAAGAGGAAGCTGTCTGAAAGGGATGTTCTTGTGCTAACCCGGATTGTATACAAAAATCATAAAACTACAGCTGATTCAATTCAATTCAATTCAATTTTATTTATATAGCGCTTTTTACAACAAAGGTTGTCACAAAGCCGCTTTACAGGAAAAACAGGTCCACGCCTCTTATGAGCAGCACCACAGAGATGCCAATTTTATGGTGACACAGTGGCAAGGAAAAACTCCCTTTAAGAGGAGTTAAAGGGAGATCAAATCACTGCAGAATTCAATGTGCAACTCTCCTGTTTCCACCAGAACTGTCCGTCACAACAATAAATTATTGTGGTCTAAAACCAGGTGTTTCAGTTTCATTGTCCAACCCCTGTAATTATTTAACCCTGATTATATCACTCGCTATATTTGTTTGTTGATTACTTAAATAAATCATAATAGCACTCATGTTGTTCAAGTAGGGAGACAGATCATAACAACTTTTCACTTTTGGATGGCAATGTTTTTGCTCGTGGTTAAGAGACAAAAGGAGCTCATTCCTATCAGAAAAGGATTCATTATAATCATAAAGCTAATTTTATGTTTACCCAGATGTCCCCATTAAATTAGGAAAGAAAAAAAATCAATAATTTATTTAAATACGTTAAATATTGAATGGGGTTAAACTGACGCCAAAGATAATAGTAGGGTTAACTCACACTGGTGTTCGTTTAACTCCCTCAGTTTTTAAGGCAACAATGGAAAAAGTTAAAATGAATCAGAAGATAATTAGTCAATCAATATGTCTAAGAATCACTTATAAGGTTAGCTTGTGTTTTTGTTCGTAGTAACAAACAAAGCATTTTTGCTTCCCCTGGGGCTTGGGAATATTCAGGCCAGGTCAGTGTTGCTTCATTGCCAACCAGTGATGGGAATAATGGCGTTGAAATAAACAGCTTTACGGGGGCGGGTAAAACAAAAGTAATGCAATAGTTACTTTTACTGGTAACTAGTTACTTTTACTGTGGAGTAACTCAGTTAGTAACTCAGTTACTTTTTTGGAGAAGTAACTATTAACTATAACTAATTACTTTTTTTAAAGTAACGTGCCCAACACTGATGCCAACAGATTCTCGCACTTTACAGTACAGAAAATGGGAACTTGCTCTCATAGCCTACAACACTTCGGCCAAGCTATCCTTTACACTCGCCTTTATTCAGTCTCAGAAGAGAACATCTGGGTGAACATATATTTATCTGTTTTGTGTAATATACTAAGAAATGTTAGGTAGGTGTTACCTTATTTTTTTTATCTTTTTTTTTTTTTTACCTTTTTTTAAAAATAAGATATTCAACTAAAATAACGTCAACACTGAACACCATTTAAATCCCAATCCCAATGACAGTCTGAGTGTCATGTCCTGGCCCTGTTTCCCATCTGTCCTCGTGCCTGTGTGTGTCCCACATGACCTGTGCCCCTGTGTTCTGTCTCAGTAGTTTTCCACCTGTGTTCATTTGTAGCTCCGCCCCCTAGCCCCAGGTGTTTCCACTTCCCTTGTGCGTTATATAGCCTTCCTTTGTCACTTGTCCTTTGTCTGTCTTTGCACCAGCTCCTGTTGTCTGTCTCTCCACAAGTCTGTGTTGCTCTAGCCCTAATTCCGTGTTTTATTCCTAGTTTTTTCCCTTGCTCCTTATTCCGTGTTTTTCTCCGTTTATTTCTAGTTCACTCTTTATTTTCCCTTGTTTCTTCCCTTGCCCTGTATAGTTTATTTATCCTTTGTCTAGTTTAGCTCATTGTTGTTTTCCCTTGTTTATATTTCCCTGCCCTGTTTAGTTTGTTTATTTTTATTCGTAGCTTTTGTTTGTTTTGGTTATTGGTTTATTTGTTTATTTGTTTATCTGTGTTATTTATTTAATAAATATTCTTCCCTTACCTGCACTTAGGTCCGCCTCCTCATCTCCCTGCCTGGGTCACCCTGACACTGAGAGTGAATTGCAGCTCTTACCATTTATGCTGTAAAGCATTTCACTCCAAACTCACTCTCGGAGTGACTTTATTTACATATTTTGCTGTTTAATTATTCAGAGCATTTTAAAAAATCTGATGGAATTTTTGAGGTTGCAAGCACCTAATGCCCTGGTTTTATAAAGGCCTCACTGCAAATTTACGACCAAAACCACAATATTAATAAAATCCTATTAAAGATCAAACCCTGTTAGTTAAACTGAATTAGCTGGATGTCTTTTGAAACCTTAGCCTTATTTTCTGTAGTCATTTGTTTTTATAGGAAGAAGCTTTACTTTATAACAGAGTCTCAGGAATGTGAGAGCCTGAGAGGGCCAAGCTTAACCAAATATCCAACAAAAAGTTTTTAAAAAGGTTTTTAAAGCTGAAAAATTAGAAAAAAAAGCTCATCTTTCTGACTTTGCACTGTAAAAAATGAGACATTGTAAAGCTGAATGTAACAGAAAATGTAACAAATCTAAGCCATTTAAAATATACTTATTTACATAAATAAATGATCACAGTAAAAGTAAAAACATAACAGCATTTAAAATAATTTTTTTCACCTCTGTGATGAAGTAGGCTATACCCCTCTTCATCACCATAAAGACTATATTACTTACCTGTGTACACTCATGCTCAGCCTGTTGAGACAAAAGGGTACTACACGTAACTCAAAACCTTTTACTTACCTGGGTGAGTCCATCCTTGCAGAAGAGAGGGGGAGTGTGTACCTGTAAAAGAAAGGGAAGAAATGTGAATGTGTATTTTATATGTACATTGAAACTCGTACAGATTTCAGCACTTACAAACTGATTAGAGTTTGCTACTATTATTATTATTATTATTATTATTATTATTATTATTATTATTAATATTGTTATTCTTATTATATCATAGTACCATGTACTTGGTGTATCATTACCCGGTTCTACCCGTGTGAGAAATGGTATGTTCATGGGAGGGGTTAATGGTATAAAAGGTGTACTGGATCTATGAGTAAAGGGGGGGGGCAGATAGTTCGGGATATCAGCCATGAAAAGAAGCTCTATACGACTGTATAGGAGATAGACCTTATTCTCTGCGTGAAGAGATTATTTTGTGTTTGTTTACTTTTCGTTTTCTTTTCTCGTCAAGTACGTACGCCTGTAAATTTGTAAATATTAGTGTTGGTGTGTAAATAAACGGTGTCGGATAAACTGTACCTCCTTGTTGCCATGGTTACTGGCCCTGCTTCTGAGCGCTCGCCCTACACTACCCATAAAGTTTCGTTCTGTCCTTGCTGGATGTGAATGCGCTTTATCACAACCTCCTATAAGTGTTTTGGGATATGGACCACGCCTCCATTACCTGAGCTCCTCCCCCTAGTCCTGTATATACCTCTCAGTTGCTCCTCGCCTTCATGATTATCGACCTCACATGACTTCCGTCTCAACCTCACCTGAAGCTCCTGCCGCCTTAGACCTTGAACTGGTTGCTTTGGATTTTGAGCTGTTCTCTCTCCTCGTCCGCTGCCGCTTCTCATTTCACTCCAGGCTGTTCTCTGTGGTCTTTATACCTGATGCTTCTGCCAGCTCGGCTGTTTCTGGCTCCCTGCGCCTCAAGCTTCCCGGCCCAGCTCATGAGCTCCCCGGCTCAGCGTGATTGTTCCACAGCCACTCTGTCCCTGAGTTTACCTTCTCCTTGGCATTCTCCTTGTTCCACGATGTCCTGCGCTTGTCCTTCTTCCTCCTCTGGCTTCAGTGTTCACCATTGAGTGCCCCCCTGTCTGCTGAGAAGACTGTCGGTCTTGCTTGTTGCTCAAATTCTTATTTTTCATTTGGGGGACTATACAGAACTCTGTCTCCTTCAGGCTTCTTCCCCTTCAAGTTCTTGGAACAATCCTGTCTCACAAGCAGCAGTTTCTTTTACTTCTCAGTGATCTCAGTTTCGCTATGCGCTTTAATCCACAAGGTCCCACTTTCTTCTCCCATCTCCAATTTTTATCCATGTTGTATCTAACCCTCTTGCTATTCTTAAAAAAAACAAACAGATCAGTTTAAAATATTACTCCAAGTCATCTGTTTAGACCATAGGTCGTTAATAGGCAGTGAAACTTTAGTTTACATGCCGTCCCGTCTCTCTGTCACACTCGACGTGACTTTAGGTTCTGCCCGTTCTCGTTTTTCCGCCCGTTCTCGGACTCCCTATCTCCTTATAAGAGCTTTTCCCCAGCTATAACTCAGTTCACTAGCCTACACAGAGGTAGTGTATTGGATCTCGATCTTAACTACTCGAGTTCGATCCCCGCATGAGGAGTGGTGTGTTTATTTATTTATTTTTTCCTTTCTTCCTGGGTTTACCTGCTTCATTTTCTAAAAACAGATTTTTCTTTGTGGCCCGCCACGTAATGGCTTGGAAAAAATCTGGCCCACGGCCAAAACTAATTGCCGACCCCTGCTTTAGGCTTTTTTACCTCTCAGTCTTTACAAACCTCTTCTTTACTACCTCCTACTTCTTCTTTTTATTAATTTTTTTTATTTCTGATTTTTCCCCATTTTCTCCCAAGTTGGTTATCCAATTGTCCCACCACTTTGTGCGTCCCCATCACCGGTGGCACCTGCGACTCTTGGAGGATGCAGACGAGCACACGTCTCCTCCCACACGTGTGAAGTCAGTCACCCCTTTTTTCGAGCTGCTGCTGAGCCGCTGCTCATTGCCTGAGCAGCTAGCGCACTCGGCCGCCAGGCGCCACCTTTTAAGCGTGATAGGGAGAGAGCGACATTTACCCACCCGAAGGAAGCAAGGACAATTGTGCTCCCTCTGAGCGCCGGCAGCTTGATGGCAAAGCTGCATGAGCGGGGGCGGTTCGAACCTGTGACCTCCTGCTCACAGTGGCACCGCATTAGACCGCTGGACCACTTGGCGCCCCTCTACCTCCTACTTCGTCGCTCCCACGGTGCTCCCCCACATGAACTCCTGTTTAACGGTGAATCCGGGTTCCCCCATCACCAGCATTGGTTCCATATTTACTTAGGGAACATTCTTACCCTGGGTGGTTTAAAAATCCATATCATTTGTGGCTCAGAATTGGAGCAGCCTCCACATCTTTACATTAACTTCGCCTACCTTACCTTACAGTTCAGATCCGGCCATTTGTTTGTCCTTGTTTTGTGACGTTTTCTTCGTTTGGGGAGACCTGGCTTGAGAACTATCTAGAAGACATACTAACCTGTACCCCATGCAACATAAATATGAGTTCCCAGGAGCTCCCCCCCGTCCATCAGAAAGGTATAAGATACCAATGAACATCACAGTGCGGATTGTGCAGGGTGTAAGATTGGGGTCATAATGTTTATATACTAATATTCAATTGTATAGTTGTGAGATTTTACAGATATTTATTAGGCTTATAAACACACTACATTTATATATTATACAGTTATATCATATACTGCTGGGAAGACTCGCAGCAAGTGATTGATGATTGGCTTTTAAATGAATAATAAAGGACAGTTCTGTGCCAGATAAGGACAAGGCGGAGGTTGTGTACTCTGGGAAAATATCACACAGCACAGATCATCAGTATAAGAGGGTTGTGTGTTCTGAGAGAGGGGCACTGAGCTGCCCGTTCCGCTGCCCGTTCTCGGGATTTGACTGATTTGACTGCACAGGATGCCACGCCGGGTAATGTGCCACAGTTAACACTGGCTTTATTAACGCGCTGAATCCCCGTCCGCACTGCCACCTCGTATGGCCTGGGGATAATCTGCCGTGAATAATCCTACAGAATGCCAGGGTCTCGCGGCCGGGCTGGGGAACAGGTGGTCCCGTACACAGATGCCCGCTGTGAGCTGCGGAGAGAGCTGGCTGTGGAAGTCAGGAACTGGAGCTGCCCGCATTCCTCCCACTGGAATTCCTCTTACTGACACTTACACAGCGACGGCATGCCGTTTAAATACCCGACAATTTCACACATTTCTCCCAGACTGCCAGCATGTTCCTGCTTCTCTCAGTTCTACAGTGAGAGTAGAGTGAAGAAGCAGCAGAGAAGCGAGGAGGTTACAGCTACACTGTAATAAATAAAATAAAAACTAAAAATTAATTGTGTAACATTTACACAAAATAATAGAGAATCTGAGTAAAATCCACACTGTTAGGGGAGACCAGGGACTGTTGTAAAAAGCACTAAAACTGATTTCCTCCCATTATAAACAAGCTAGAATTATTTACATGGCATGCTCAGTTAACCTGATTCTTGTTCTGTTAACAAAAAATTAGCTACGTTTAAAAATTCTAGAAAAAGTTATTAAGAAGTGTTTTGTTTTTTTTAGTAAAAAAATGTAACTTTTCTATCAGATGTATTTTTTGGATACTGTCCAAAGGTCAAATGTCTAGTAATCCAAATGTAATTTTATGTTTAAACCTTTTTAAGAATGTGTATTCTACTAATTAGTAATTAATAGACAGCTTGTGTGTCAGGGTGCGTGAAGGAGGGACGAGGAGAGCGGATGCAAATGCGAGAGATTTTATTAAACAATAAACAAAAGACAAAAATAAACAAATAAACTGAAACTAAACTGAAAACAAGAAACACGGGACACAGAGACGCAACCATAACAGGCTAACAAAGCACAAGAACCGACACGAGGGAAAGGGAGCACGGACTATAAATAGTGTAACACACACACGGGAAACAGAAAACACCTGGGGCTAAGGGGCGGAGTAACAAATGAACACAGGTGAGAACAAGAAACACTGAGGAACACGGATCACGTGGGAGACACACTCACAGTCACAAGCAGAGACAGGCACAGAAAAGGTAAATAAACACAGAAACACGAGAACAGACAGGGACCACGTGACAGAACCCTCCCCTTAACGCGCAACTCCTGGGGCGCAAAAAAAACAAACCCCCAGGAGCCGGTCAGGAGAGGGTGGAAACCAAAAAAAGAAACAAAAACACAAGACTAGAACAGAGGACACCTGAGAGGAGACTGAGCGGAAAACAGGGACTGGACATTACTGGGCAAAGGGACCGGAATGAAAACAGTAATAGGGACAGAAACAAACACCGTGACAGGGACTGGAACAGAAAAACCACCAGGGACAGGAACAGGAACATAGACAGAGACAGGAACCATAACGGGAAGAGACAGGGGCACGAAAAACATAGATGGGTACCCAGGGCTGGAAAAAGTCCGTGGGGCTAGCCTGGGTACACCACAGGGGGCAGAGTCAGGGGGCCTCAGAGCAGGCCTGGAAAGGCGGGGCCTGGGAGTGGGCGTGGCGGCGGGAGCCACGGGCACAGGAATAGACGCGGTGACCGCTGGTCCGCCGGTGAAGTCCGGCGCGGGGAGCGCTGGTCCGCCGGTGAAGTCCGGCGCGGGGAGCGCTGGCCCGCCGGTGAAGTCCGGCGCGGGGAGCGCTGGCCCGCTGGTGAAGTCCGGCGCGGGGAGCGCTGGTCCGCCGGTGAAGTTGGGCGCGGGGAGCGCTGGTCTGCCGGTGAAGTCCGGCGCGGGGAGCGCTGGTCCGCCGGTGAAGTCCGGCGCGGGGAGCGCTGGGTCGCTGCTGAAGTCCGGCGCGGGGAGCGCTGGGTCGCCGCTGAAGTCCGGCGCGGGGAGCGCTGGGTCGCCGCTGAAGTCCGGCGCGGAGAGCGCTGGGTCGCCGCTGAAGTCCGGCGCGGAGAGCGCTGGGTCGCCGCTGAAGACCGGCGCGGAGAGCGCTGGGTCGCCGCTGAAGACCGGCTCGGAGGGCGCTGGGTCGCCTGTGAAGATCGGCTCGGAGGGCGCTGGGTCGCCGGTGAAGATCGGCTCGGAGAGTGCTGGGTCGCCGGTGAAGACCGGCTCGGAGGGCGCTGGATCGCCGGTGAAGTCCGGCTCGGGACCGCTCAGGAACCAGGGCGGACAAAGGCATGCGGGAGGCAGAACTGCCCCTGGAGGCAACGGCCGACGGGCTGGTGTAGGGAGGTAATCTCCCTCCTCCTCCTCCGAGCTGGACGCAGGTGTGAGGAAGTCTACATAGTCCCAGAAATAAGACTCCGCACAACCTGCGTCCCTGCCAACACGGTGCGCCCCCCCAAAAAGTGCTCCCCCCTTGAGAGGATCCTCCTCTGGCGAGCGGGAGCGCTGAGAACGCCGCTGCCGTCTTTTCCTCCTCCGGCGCCGGCTAGCTGAGGAGTTAGGAGAAGGCTGCTCCTCCAGCACGCCGCGAGAAAGGGAGGTGCGGCGGATCGCCAATCTGGAACCCAGGTAGACGCCACTCGCTGCATCCATTGTTTGGTCGGTTCTTCTGTCAGGGTGCGTGAAGGAGGGACGAGGAGAGCGGATGCAAATGCGAGAGATTTTATTAAACAATAAACAAAAGACAAAAATAAACAAATAAACTGAAACTAAACTGAAAACAAGAAACACGGGACACAGAGACGCAACCATAACAGGCTAACAAAGCACAAGAACCGACACGAGGGAAAGGGAGCACGGACTATAAATAACACACACACGGGAAACAGAAAACACCTGGGGCTAAGGGGCGGAGTAACAAATGAACACAGGTGAGAACAAGAAACACTGAGGAACACGGATCACGTGGGAGACACACTCACAGTCACAAGCAGAGACAGGCACAGAAAAGGTAAATAAACACAGAAACACGAGAACAGACAGGGACCACGTGACATTGTGCTGTTTTTGAAATGTGTTGAAATTAGATAATCCTTATTAAAAGGCTTATTAAAAAAAAAAGAAATTAAGTCACAATAACATTACTGATAAATATGTTTTTTTAAATATTTGGTTAATTATGTATGTTTTGGACATGTTACAACTGTCCCTGTACACAGTGGAGTAACTGTATTTAAAATCAACCAATTTTGCATCCTGTACATGTTTCATAAATCTACTTAAACACAAGTGTGACACCTGTCCCTGTTCTCCCCAACTTAGTTTTACTTCAGGAAAATCCACACTGGTAGGGGAGACCAGGGACTGTTGTAAAAAGCGAAGTTGTAAAACCATGAATTCCTCCAATTAGAAGCTAGAGTGATTTACATGGTCTGTGAACATGCTTAGTAAACCTGATTCTTGTTCTGTTAACAAAAAATTAGCTACGTTTAAAACTCCTCGAGAAAGTGATCAACAGAAGTGTTTTTTTTTTTTTTTGTAAAAATGTAACTTTTCTATCAGATGTATTTTTCGGATACAGTCCAGAGGTCAAATGTCTAGAAATCTAAACAAGAATTATTAGAATATTTTTTTATAAGCTAAATATTTAAAAGACTAATGTGTATCAAACTAGCAGTCAGGCTAGTTCACATGAGGTGTAATCATGGCTGGTGATATTAGAACAGCTGTAATGTCTTGTTATAATCGTCCCTGAACCAAATAGATCAGTGAAATCAGTGAGATCAGTTTAAAAACAAAGAGCATCATCATCATCATTAACATAAATCTATTAATTTATGTGGAAATACATTGATTAATGGAATGCTCACTGTTCCCTTGCATTGCTTTGTCACCAAGACTTGATTTACCCTATACTGCTGCTATGATGTCTTCATAGGTTTTTTCTTCTAACTGTCACAGCTTAGCCCATGTCTGCCTTGTGTTTCTCCCTCATTTGGTCTCTTGTGCTCCTGCCCCTCTGTTTACCTGTCATGTGTTTCCCAGCCATGTGCTACTGTTGTGTTTTAGTCCTGTCTCTGCCCTAGCCCCACCCTGTAATCAGTTATTTGTAACCCCGCCCCCTCTTGATTGCTCCTCAGGTGTTTCCAGTTTCCTGTTCCCTCCTCCTGTATATAAGCCCCTTTGTTTCAAGTCTTCCTTGTCTAGTCTTTTGTTGGTTGGTTTGCTGTCTGTGGTCTTGGCTGGTTTGCTACATGTCTCATGCTGCTTGTTAGGTTCCTGTTTTCTAGTTTAGTCTTCTTGAGTTTTGTTTTCCTTGTCTAGTTTGCATATTTTAGATGTCCTTGTATTGTTTATTTCTTGTGTTGTGTTTCCCTAGCCGTGTTTGTTTTCTGTTTATTAGTGTAGCTTTGGTTTATCATGTTTGTTCATTTGTTAGTTATTAGTTTGTTTATTTAATCAATATATATTTATCCCTCCTCATTTGTAACACTAACAGTGCTGCACAATCACATCTCAGTTCTTATTTATTATTATAAAAGAAGAATAAGTACAGTGTTAAAACAATGAAACAAGGTACAATAAGCCTACATAAGTATAAGGCCTACATAAACCAGTGGACCTTAGAGTGAACGAGTGGAGTACTGGACTAATGCACTACCGAGTGGACTACTGAGTGGACTAGTGGACTACCGAGTGGACTGGAAATGTTGATTTAATTCATTTAATTTTATGTTTAAACGTTTTTAAGAATGTGTATTCTTCTAATCATTTTCTTGCACTATAATTTGACAGCTTGTGCTCTTTTTTGAAATGTGTTGTGAAAAATTAGATAATCATTATTAAGGTTATAAAAAAAAGAAATTCAGTCAAAATAACATTAATGATACGTATTTTTTTTTTTAAATATTTGGTTAATTATGTATATTTTGGACATGTAACAACTGTCCCTGTACACAGTGGAGTAACTGTATTTAAAATCAATCAATTTTGCATCCTGTACATGTTTCATAAATCTACTTAAACACAAGTGTTACACCTGTGCCTGTTCTCCCCAACTTATTTTTACAGAAACTTATTGTAAACATTGTGCACTTTTAGTAAAAAGATATTGCACTGCATTTTCTACAACTGGAAGTGTGGAAGTCAAAATAAGAAATGGAATACAAAGAAGTCTCCAGTAGTTTGATTCATATGAAGAAATAACTAACTGTAAGATACAATTGAAGGTAACTAGTGGTGCCATTATTATGCTGTGCAGCACTGCTCCCACAATAGGCTCAACAAATCAAATAAACAATGTTCACTATTGTTGAAACTTGTCCACCATATTGTTTCAGCAGTTTGGCAGGTTATTTCAGAAGTGCTGAGGGCATAGGTATTGAGGTTAAAGCTCGGTTCTGCTGGACTAATGTCCATTCTCAGTTTGACTGGCACTGATATTAGCTGCTAATAAAGCCGTTTTATAGGGTGTTTTCACACATGTTGATACATTGATAGTTTTTTTTATTTGTAACGTTTTCTCCCTCAGTTTGCTTTGTTTTCACACAGGCAAAAACCTAAACGTGTCAAAATGAGCCCCAACAAACCATCCATGTGCAACATCTCTGATTGATCAGAGCTGTCTGGTGCAGGAGCTATAAAGTAAATAGAGCAAGAAGGTTCTGTGTTCCAGATCAGAAAAAGCATTTGTTTAATGCTGTGGTAATAATCTGGGCAATTAATCAGTTAAACTGCACCTGAACAGCAATTATTCTCAAACTTGAAAAGCATGTTTGATAGTTGGGTTGGTTTCCGTTATCAGTGCTGGCGCTCTGCCCGGCACTTGGTGATTGTGGGGCACCAAAAAAGTCAGACTCATTAGATTAATCAAATCAAATCAAATCAAATTTATTTGTATAGCGCTTTTTACAACAGGTGTTGGCACAAAGCAGCTTTACAGAAACATGATTACAGGACAAAGAATCAGGCAAAACATTAAACATAGAATATACATAATACAGAACCCCCAGTGAGCGCGGAGGCAAGGAAAAACTCCCTCAGAGCTGCAGGAGGAGGAAGAAACCTTGGGAGGACCAAGACTCACATTAAAGGGGGGACCATCCTACCACTGGTCAAACGGCTTTTAAATTAAAATTTAAAAAGTCTTTTATACATCCATATAGGTTTTATGTACTCAGGAGTGTAATAGCGCCACTAATGGCTTGGATGTAATCTGTAGTGGAGAGTAAGATGGTCGATGAGCAGCTGATCTGTGGTGGTGGTGGAGAAGAGCTGACTTCAGAAACTTCCATCAGTCTGGCCGGACAGGAGACGCGAGAGCCTGAGGGTCCAACATCGGTATCGGGTCAGACAGGTGGGCAGTCAGTAACTCGGAGGAAAGCAGAGAGATGGAATTAGTTTTTACTGGATTTATACAAAACTGAGAATATTAAAACATTATCAGAGTGTGGCAAATGACTCCGGCAGAACTGAATAAAACAGCCTAACTAAAGGCAGAGAGCCAGAAGGTAACATAGACATGGAGGCACCCTGAAACACCAGCATCCACCCACTCCACCGTCCACAAACCTGAGTGACCGTGTGCAGTGGGAGAACAACAGCACCAGCATCTCAGTTTACCACAATTTCCTCTGTCCATGAACCCCTGAATCTGCAGCCTTATCTAAAGGGAAAAACATTAATTACCAAAAGCTAAACTAAACAAGTAAGTTTTCAGTCTAGACTTAAAGATTGAGACTGTGTCTGAGTCCCGAACATATTCGGGGAGATTATTCCAGAGTTGAGGCGCTTTATAAGAGAAAGCTCTTCCTCCTGCAGAGCTCCTCTGAATTTTAGGAACTACTAATAAACCAGCACCCTGAGATCTGAGTAATCGCGGTGGTTCATAACAGGAGATGAGGTCTTGTAAATACTCAGGAGCGAGTCCGTGTAGGGCTTTATACGTTAACAGGAGAATTTTATAGTCTATGCGGAATTTGACTGGAAGCCAGTGCAGTGCTGATAGTACTGGACTAATATGGTCAAATTTTCTAGTTTTAGTAAGGACCCTGGCTGCAGTATTTTGAACTAGCTGAAGTTTATTTAAGTTACTGCCGGAACATCCAGACAGTAGCGCATTACAATAATCTAGCCTTGAGGTAATAAAGGCATGTACTAATTTTTCTGCGTCATGCAGTGATAGGGCATTTCTTAGCTTGGCAATGTTACGGAGGTGTAGAAAAGCTGTTCTAGTAACATTAGATATGTGTTTATCGAATGCTAGATCTGAATCTATGATAACTCCAAGGTTTTTAGCTGCTGAACCAGGGGTGGCTGAGAAGTCAGCCAGATTTAGCATTAAGTCTGATAATTTATTTCTAGCAGCTTTGGGGCCTAATAGGAGAACTTAGGAGATTAGATTTTTTTTTTTAGATTAGATTTAACTTTGTCATTGTGCAGTGTACAAGTACAGAGCCAATGAAATGCAGTTAGCATCCAACCAGAAGTGCAATATACAGTGTTATTTACATAAAGTGCATCGATATATATAAGTATATTTACATAAGTATGAATATATAAATATACAAATATATAATGAGATCTACAGAAGTATCTTACATAAATGCAATATGGATTTGCAGGTAGCAGCAATACAGTTTAAGGTATAAAGTGTAGAGCAGTGTAAACAGTGTAATACAGCAGTGTATACAGACAATATATGCATGAGTGGAATAAATACCAAACTATAGTAATATGTTGGCAAATATAAATAAAGTGCAATAATAGTACAGAGGGTGCAAAGTTGCAGATAGGGAGTGCAATGTTAAAGTGTATATGCAGAGTTCATGAATGTAGAGTGGTAGTGTGATGTTAAAGTATCTGTGCAGCGTTCGCCATAATCACAGCTTTAGGGAAAAAGCTCTTCCTGAGTCTGCTGGTGCGGGAGCGGAGGCTCCTGTAAAACCTGCCAGATGGAAGGAGGGTAAAAAGAATGTGGTTCGGATGATAAAAGTCCTTGATGATGTTCCTCACCCTGCCCAGGCAGCGTTTGTGGTAAATGTCCTGAGTGGTGGGTAACTGGGTGCCTGTGATGCGTTGGGCCGTCTTCACTTCTCGCTGGAGTGCTTTTTGGTCAGCAGCGCAGCTGCAGATACTGAGATCATCAAAATAAAAATAAAAAATAATCGAAATAAAAGTAAATCATGATCAGGGGCGTCACCTGGCCTGTCCTTCTGGGGTCCTGAAAATATGTGTAATGAGCTCCGACCATAATGTTTGTAGCAACTTTCTGTCAGGTTTAGTTTGTCCGCTTCTCACTCAATGCATTTTATAGATTAGCATTTACAAACCCATCCCAAATCAATCCCTACACAATCCCATGCACTGAAACTCAAAGTAACATTATGCAGTGCTATAGATGCAAGAAATGCTCCCGGTTGCAATTACTGTTTTTTTTGTTTGTTTGTTTGTATTATAATTTTATTTCTAATTTTTGCCCATTTTCTCCCCAATTTACACGGCCAATTAATCCAAACCACTCGTTAGGACTCCCCCTATCACTAGTAATGCCCCAACACACCAGGAGGGTAAAGACTACCACATGCTTCCTCCGATACATGAAGACGTGAAGTCTGATGCAGCATTGCAGAGCAGCATCACAGTGCGCTTGGAGGAAAGCACAGTGACTCGGTTCTGATACATCAGCTCACAGACGGCCTGTGCTGCAGACATCACCCTAGGAGTGATGTGGGGAGAGAGTGCCATCTACCCACCCGGAGGGAGCAGGGTCAATTTTGCTCCCTCTGAGCAAAATTGCTTGATGATAAACCTGCATGAGCTGGGGTTCGAACCCGCGACCTCCCGCTCATAGTGGCAGTGCTTTAGAACGCTGGACCACTCGGTGTCCGCAATTACTGTTTTTACACCTGCTCATATGAACCACACCAAGGATAACCATTTACTTTAGCAACCTGTAAACATCAGAAACAGGGCTAGGGTACAAATGCAAAATGGGATTGGGCCTAAATGTGTGTAATGAGTGATGGCGATCTGGGGTCAATAGGTCATGTGATACAGCCCAATCATTCCTGCATCAAAGCTTATAAAGTAGAACAGGTCAAAAGGTTGGTCATCACAATTCTTCTCTGATGTATTTTAAGAATGTTTCCATCATCCTTTCTTCTGGCTGTTTGATGGAAGTGACAGCCTCCATCTCAGGATTTGGCAGGAGATGAAGAGGAATCCGGAGAACGCAGTGAAAGAAACAAGGGGCTGTTCTTAATAAAAGCCTGGCGTCCTCCGGTTGGCCGAGAGCAGGTCGGCGTATATCCTGTTTGAAGGGTGTCGTTAAAATGACTTTTTATATCATCTCAGCGAAACACCCCAGCAGAGTTCTGGAGCTCTTCTGTCCATCGTCGCTCTGAAGAACGTGAGTTTCTGAAGATCTGGAAGACTGAACGTGAGTTTCTGAAGATCTGGAAGACTGAACGTGAGTTTCTTAAGATCTGGAAGACTGAACGTGAGTTTCTGAAGATCTGGAAGACTAAACGTGAGTTTCTGAAGATCTTGTTTCTGTAAAGAGAACAGACAGATCGAAGCTTTGGACAGGGTTGAAACAGCAGAGAAGACAGAATCCATCAGAGTGTGTGATGGCCTACAGTTCATTATTGAGGCAGCCTGCTGCCATAATTCCCCTTAACGGCTTTGTTTCCAAAGAAAATTCAGTTAAAATATTACCCTCTAAAGTACTTCAAAGAGCAGACAGTAAAGAGCTGCCTTACAGTGTTGAAGAATAAAGAGTCTAAAAGCAGAGAGAGTGCGCATTTCTAGCGTAGAAAAACGGGACAAAGAGTGTAAAAGCGGAGAGGGTGCGCATTTCTAGCGCAGAAAAACAGGCCAAAGAGTCTAAAAGCAGAGAGAGTGCGCATTTCTAGCGCAGAAAAACGGGCCAAAGAGTCTAAAAGCAGAGAGGGTGCGCATTTCTAGCGCAGAAAAACGGGCCAAAGAGTCTAAAAGCGGAGAGGGTGTGCATTTTTAGCGCAGATAAACTGGGCAAAAGAGTCTAAAAGTGGAGAGGGTGCGCATTTGTAGCGCAGAAAAACGGGGCAAAGGGTCTAAAAGCGGAGAGAGTGTGCATTTTTAGCACAGAAAAACTGGGCAAAAGAGTCTAAAAGCGGAGAGGGTGCGCATTTCTAGCGCAGAAAAACAGGCCAAAGAGTCTAAAAGTGGAGAGAGTGCACATTTCTAGAGCAAAAAATGGGCCAAAGAGTCTAAAAACAGAGAGGGTGCGCATTTCTAGCGCAGAAAAACGGGCCAAATAGTCTAAAAGCAGAGAGAGTGCGCATTTCTAGTGCAGAAAAACGGGGCAAAGAGTCTAAAAGAGGAGAGGGTGCACATTTCTAGCGCAGAAAAACGGGGCAAAGAGTCTAAAAGCGGAGAGGGTGCGCATTTCTAGCACAGAAAAACGGGCCAAAGAGTCTAAAAGCGGAGAGAGTGCGCATTTCTAGTGCAGAAAAACAGGGCAAAGAGTCTAAAAGAGGAGAAGGTGCGCATTTCTAGCGCAGATAAACGGGCCAAAGAGTCTAAAAGCGGAGAGGGTGTGCATTTTTAGCGCAGATAAACTGGGCAAAAGAGTCTAAAAGTGGAGAGGGTGCGCATTTGTAGCGCAGAAAAACGGGGCAAAGGGTCTAAAAGCGGAGAGAGTGTGCATTTTTAGCACAGAAAAACTGGGCAAAAGAGTCTAAAAGCGGAGAGGGTGCGCATTTCTAGCGCAGAAAAACAGGCCAAAGAGTCTAAAAGTGGAGAGAGTGTACATTTCTAGAGCAAAAAATGGGCCAAAGAGTCTAAAAGCGGAGAGGGTGCGCATTTCTAGCGCAGAAAAACGGGCCAAAGAGTCTAAAAGCGGAGAGAGTGCGCATTTCTAGCGCAGAAAAACGGGGCAAAGAGTCTAAAAGAGGAGAGGTTGCGCATTTCTAGCGCAGATAAACGGGCCAAAGAGTCTAAAAGCAGAGAGGGTGCGCATTTCTAGCACAGAAAAACTGGGCAAAAGAGTCTAAAAGCGGAGAGGGTGCACATTTCTAGCGCAGAAAAACGGGCCAAAGAGTTTAAAAGCGGAGAGGGTGCGCATTTCTAGCGCAGAAAAACGGGCCAAAGAGTCTAAAAGCGGAGAGAATCCGCATTTCTAGCGCAGAAAAACGGGGCAAAGAGTCTAAAAGCGGAGAGGGTGCGCATTTCTAGTGCAGAAAAATGGGGCAAAGAGTCTAAAAGAGGAGAGGGTGCGCATTTCTAGCGCAGATAAACGGGCCAAAGAGTCTAAAAGCAGAGAGGGTGCGCATTTCTAGCACAGAAAAACTGGGCAAAAGAATCTAAAAGCAGAGAGGGTGCACATTTCTAGCGCAGAAAAACGGGCCAAAGAGTTTAAAAGCGGAGAGGGTGTGCATTTCTAGCGCAGAAAAACGTGCCAAAGAGTCTAAAAGCGGAGAGGGTGTACATTTTTAGCACAGAAAAACTGGGCAAAAGAGTCTAAAAGTGGAGAGGGTGCGCATTTCTAGCGCAGAAAAACGGGCCAAAGGGTCTAAAAGCGGAGAGAGTGTGCATTTTTAGCACAGAAAAACTGGGCAAAAGAGTCTAAAAGCGGAGAGGGTGCGCATTTCTAGCGCAGAAAAACGGGCCAAAGGGTCTAAAAGCGGAAAGGGTGCGCATTTCTAGCACAGAAAAACGGGCCAAAGAGTCTAAAAGTCGAGAGAGTGCGCATTTCTAGAGCAAAAAAACGGGCCAAAGAGTCTAAAAGCGGAGAGGGTGCGCATTTCTATCGCAGAAAAACGGGCCAAAGAGTCTAAAAGCAGAGAGGGTGCGCATTTCTAGCACAGAAAAATGGGCCAAAGAGTTTAAAAGCGGAGAGGGTGCGCATTTCTAGCGCAGAAAAACGGGCCAAAGAGTCTAAAAGCGGAGAGGGTGTGCATTTTTAGCACAGAAAAACTGGGCAAAAGAGTCTAAAAGTGGAGAGGGTGCGCATTTCTAGCGCAGAAAAACGGGCCAAAGGGTCTAAAAGCGGAGAGGGTGCGCATTTCTAGCGCAGAAAAACGGGCCAAAGAGTCTAAAAGTGGAGAGAGTGCGCATTTCTAGCGCAGAAAAACGGGCCAAAGAGTCTAAAAGCAGAGAGGGTGTGCATTTTTAGCACAGAAAAACTGGCCAAAAGAGTGTAAAAGTGGAGAGGGGGCGCATTTCTAGCGCAGAAAAACGGGCCAAAGGGTCTAAAAGCGGAGAGGGTGCGCATTTCTAGCGCAGAAAAACGGGCCAAAGAGTCTAAAAGTGGAGAGAGTGCGCATTTCTAGCGCAGAAAAACGGGCCAAAGAGTCTAAAAGCAGAGAGGGTGCGTATTTCTTGCACAGAAAAACGGGCCAAAGAGCTTAAAAGCGGAGAGGGTGCGCATTTCTAGCGCAGAAAAACGGGCCAAAGAGTCTAAAGGCGGAGAGGGTGTGCATTTTTAGCACAGAAAAACTGGGCAAAAGAGTCTAAAAGTGGAGAGGGTGCGCATTTCTAGCGCAGAAAAACGGGCCAAAGGGTCTAAAAGCGGAGAGGGTGCGCATTTCTAGCGCAGAAAAACGGGCCAAAGAGTCTAAAAGCAGAGAGGGTGCGTATTTCTTGCACAGAAAAACGGGCCAAAGAGCTTAAAAGCGGAGAGGGTGCGCATTTCTAGCGCAGAAAAACGGGCCAAAGAGTCTAAAGGCGGAGAGGGTGTGCATTTTTAGCACAGAAAAACTGGCCAAAAGAGTGTAAAAGTGGAGAGGGGGCGCATTTCTAGCGCAGAAAAACGGGCCAAAGGGTCTAAAAGCGGAGAGGGTGCGCATTTCTAGCGCAGAAAAACGGGCCAAAGAGTCTAAAAGTGGAGAGAGTGCGCATTTCTAGCGCAGAAAAACGGGCCAAAGAGTCTAAAAGCAGAGAGGGTGCGTATTTCTTGCACAGAAAAACGGGCCAAAGAGCTTAAAAGCGGAGAGGGTGCGCATTTCTAGCGCAGAAAAACGGGCCAAAGAGTCTAAAGGCGGAGAGGGTGTGCATTTTTAGCACAGAAAAACTGGGCAAAAGAGTCTAAAAGTGGAGAGGGTGCGCATTTCTAGCGCAGAAAAACGGGCCAAAGGGTCTAAAAGCGGAGAGGGTGCGCATTTCTAGCGCAGAAAAACGGGCCAAAGAGTCTAAAAGTGGAGAGAGTGCGCATTTCTAGAGCAAAAAACGGGCCAAAGAGTCTAAAAGCGGAGAGGGTGCGCATTTCTAGCGCAGAAAAATGGGCCAAGGAGTCTAAAAGTGGAGAGAGTGCGCATTTCTAGTGCAGAAAAACGGGGCAAAGAGTCTAAAAGCAGAGAGGGTGTGCATTTTTAGCGCAGAAAAACGGGCCAAAGAGTCTAAAAGCGGAGAGAGTGCGCATTTTTAGCACAGAAAAACTGGGCAAAAGAGTCTATAAGCGGAGAGGGTGTGCATTTTTAGCACAGAAAAACTGGCCAAAGAGTCTAAAAGTGGAGAGAGTGCGCATTTCTAGCACAGAAAAACTGGGCAAAAGAGTCTAAAAGTGGAGAGAGTGCGCATTTCTAGCACAGAAAAATGGGCCAAAGAGTCTAAAAGCAGAGAGGGTGCGCATTTCTTGCACAGAAAAACAGGCCAAACAGCTTAAAAGCGGAGAGAGTGCGCATTTCTAGTGCAGAAAAACGGGCCAAAGAGTCTAAAAGCGGAGAGGGTGCACATTTCTAGCACAGAAAAATGGGCCAAAGAGTCTAAAAGCGGAGAGGGTGTGCATTTCTAGCGCAGAAAAAATGGGCAAAAGAGTCTAAAAGTGGAGAGGGTGCGCATTTCTAGCGCAGAAAAACGGGCCAAAGAGTCTAAAAGCAGAGAGGGTGCGTATTTCTTGCACAGAAAAACGGGCCAAAGAGCTTAAAAGCGGAGAGGGTGCGCATTTCTAGCGCAGAAAAACGGGCCAAAGAGTCTAAAGGCGGAGAGGGTGTGCATTTTTAGCACAGAAAAACTGGGCAAAAGAGTCTAAAAGTGGAGAGGGTGCGCATTTCTAGCGCAGAAAAACGGGCCAAAGGGTCTAAAAGCGGAGAGGGTGCGCATTTCTAGCGCAGAAAAACGGGCCAAAGAGTCTAAAAGTGGAGAGAGTGCGCATTTCTAGAGCAAAAAACGGGCCAAAGAGTCTAAAAACGGAGAGGGTGTGCATTTCTAGCGCAGAAAAATGGGCCAAAGAGTCTAAAAGTGGAGAGAGTGCGCATTTCTAGTGCAGAAAAACGGGGCAAAGAGTCTAAAAGCAGAGAGGGTGTGCATTTTTAGCACAGAAAAACTGGGCAAAAGAGTCTAAAAGAGGAGAGGGTGCGCATTTCTAGCGCAGAAAAACGGGCCAAAGAGTCTAAAAGCGGAGAGAGTGCGCATTTTTAGCACAGAAAAACTGGGCAAAAGAGTCTATAAGCGGAGAGGGTGTGCATTTTTAGCACAGAAAAACTGGCCAAAGAGTTTAAAAGCGGAGAGGGTGCGCATTTCTAGCGCAGAAAAACTGGCCAAAGAGTCTAAAAGTGGAGAGAGTGCGCATTTCTAGCACAGAAAAACTGGGCAAAAGAGTCTAAAAGTGGAGAGGGTGTGCATTTCTAGCGCAGAAGAACGGGCCAAAGAGTCTAAAAGCAGAGAGGGTGCGCATTTCTTGCACAGAAAAACAGGCCAAAGAGCTTAAAAGCGGAGAGGGTGCGCATTTCTAGTGCAGAAAAACGGGCCAAAGAGTCTAAAAGCGGAGAGGGTGTGCATTTTTAGCACAGAAAAACTGGCCAAAGAGTCTAAAAGTGGAGAGAGTGCGCATTTCTAGCACAGAAAAACTGGGCAAAAGAGTTTAAAAGCGGAGAGGGTGCGCATTTCTAGCGCAGAAAAACGGGCCAAAGGGTCTAAAAGCGGAGAGGGTGCGCATTTCTAGCGCAGAAAAATGGGCCAAAGAGTCTAAAAGAGGAGAGAGTGCGCATTTCTCGCGCAGAAAAACGGGCCAAAGAGTCTAAAAGCAGAGAGGGTGCGCATTTCTAGCACAGAAAAACGGGCCAAAGAGTCTAAAAGCGGAGAGGGTGTGCATTTTATAGCACAGAAAAACTGGGCAAAAGAGTCTAAAAGAGGAGAGGGTGCGCATTTCTAGCGCAGAAAAACGGGCCAAAGAGTCTAAAAGCGGAGAGAGTGCGCATTTCTAGAGCAAAAAACGGGCCAAAGAATCTAAAAGTTGCCGTAATTAAGGAGTTTAATATTAAGAGACATCATGAAATTAAACATCAATTTGAAAAATCTTAGTTTACACAACACTTTAAAAGATAAAGATAGTAAGTCAAGTAAAATGGTGTGTAAATGAAAGTAATCAGGAAAAAAGCATTATTTAAAGTGGTATATTTCATTATTTGTTTTATTACAGAGTCTGTGGTCTGTGACTTCAAATATATTTCTCTGGCCCCCAACAAAAAAAGTTTGGACACCCCTAATTTAGCCTGTAGAAAACAACACTTTACTTAAAAATTTACTGTAAATAATTGATGTAACAATTTGCCTTCATTTTTTTTTTAGTAGAGTTTACTCTATAGCAGGGGTGTCAAACTCATTTTGGCCGAGGGCCACATTGGCATATTGGCTGTCCTCTGAGGGCCAGATGTAACTTATAAATGTAATAAAATGTAACCAAATGTAATATAAAATGAATGTAATTACTCCTTAATGTTAAATAACTCTCAATATATTATTTATTCAATCAAATATTACAGTTGCATGGAAAAAATGTTTGCTTGTTGCCCTATTAACATAAATCCTTTTAATTTGTCACTTTATGAAATCCAAAAACTCCATCAATCAAGAACCAAACTATTCAAGTGAATAGAAATGACATAAAATACAAGTTATATTAACTTTGATCAAAACGTTTGATACTGAAATAAGGCTTAATAAATATAAAATTAAAAATTGTGAGCTGTTAAGAACACGTGACAGATTTAGCATTTCCTCAGATTTAGCAGTTCCTCATCCAACCACTAGTGGGAGCTGCAGAAGCACAAGCCCGCAGTCTTTACTGAGTCAGAGCTACAGCCCAGCCACGGGCTACAGGGCTCAGCTGAGCCAGTCTGAAGCGTTTTTACAGTTTTTTAAGTTCTTCTGTGTAGAAAATAAAAAGGTTTTAACCCCACTAACCGGATAATACAGCTCTCTACAGTTCATCTTTCAGCCCAAGCAGCTAACAGCAGCAGTTTAGAGCAGCTTTCACGGAGTCACTGCTGGGATTACATTATAAACAGGTCAGTTAGCGCACTGCTAACCTCATGATGTTTATAACTACGGAGTTTAGTGGACACACCACAGCAGCAAGGTTAGACTGTTGAAGGCTACTGAAAGGTTATTGAAAGGGTTATTGGGGCAGAAATCAGTAAAGGCTGGTTAGATAAGTGATTCACGTCCTCGTCCTTTGCTGCGGTGAAACTGCGACTAGCGCTGTCACAGTGATGTTTATTAACGTCATTAAACGGACATTATGGGATAAACATTTGTATGTCTCAATTCCACCCGCGAAGTTACGCCTTCCCTCCGGTTTCCACATCAATGACTACACTGCCGTGTAGTGGCAGTAAGCCGTAACTTCGTGGGTAATACAATCGACAAGCATTGTGGGAAATGTAGTTTTTGGTCAAAGCACGCTTCTGACCTATTTATTATAGACACTAAGATCTTACAAGCTCTCGCGGGCCACATAAAAGGACGTGGCGGGCCACATTTGGCCCGCGGGCCTTGTGTTTGACACATGTGCTCTATAGTTTGAGTAAATATTACCGAAATTAAACAGCTGACATACGCAAGCCTTGAGACTTTTGTTATTTTATTCAAACCAATCTGCCAATGGGTTAAGCAATTTTTTCTTAGTAATATTTCTTAAAATAAGCAATAGTAAAGTCTCAAAATAAGTGAAGTAATACTGAAATCAATCATTACTTGTGGCTTAAATTTGGACACAAGAATCTGAATATCTTGACTGATCACTTTTGTGCTTATTGTGATTCAAAATAATTTTAATTAGTTATTACAAAATGTTATTATACAATGTTATTATTACACAATAGTTATTACATAATTATTACACAATGCTTAGTAAGAAGAAATTTCTTAATCCTTGAATTTCTTTATTTCCTTGAAATGAAATCATTTCACTTGGTAAGTTTTTTTTTTGGTGTTTTTAAAACAAAAAGAAAAACTCTCTATTGGTTCCTGGCATTGTTTATGTGCAACAGTAAATTCTTTATCTTGAATGCATCCCTAGCCTTCTTACAGATTTCTCTGTATTAGAAAACTGCTGGAAAGTGGAGTAAGAGTATACATGTCCCGATAAATACATTTACTGAGCTAAGATCAGCTTTCATTAAAAAAAACTGAATTGGATTTCTAGGCCTTAATCCGATCTGAGTAATGCTGTGTATGCTGTGTACATATCTATCTAAATAATAATAAAAATGTGCTATTAATAATTATCCAACTTAACCAGGCAGCACTGCAGACATGGTATACTGTATACCAGTGGTGTGCATTGAGGCCTTTCCAACCCTTCTGAGAAGGGGTGACAATAAATGCATGTAAATAATTACATAATTTTTAATCAGGAAATATATATCATAGCTATTGTAAGTGTAAAAATGTATTTTATAAATTAACTACAATAAAAAAACAGCAACTAATTCAAAGCACTCTTATCTGACTGACAGCGGTTTTAACCAATCAAATCTTTTTAAAATAGCTTCTGCCCCCACGTGACTGCGTGACCCTTCTCCTGATTTTTTGAAGGGTGTAGTAATGAGTCTGCAGGACAGTCTAACCAATCAGATTCATGATTTTCACTATGGGGGCGGGGCCATGGCCAAGGAGCTTATGCTGGATTAATTCAGTAGTTAGCGAACTATCATGGAATTGCGGCTGTAAAATGAGACAGATAATGTGCAATATTATATTAAAAAGACCTTTTAAAGGTTTTCCTTCAATGTGAAAACTAATTTACAATAATAGGCCGCCTGACTGGTGAGTTTTTGTGTGTACTTAATGGTTTGGCTGCTCTGGCGTCCTGTAGGCATACAAATGAGTGATGCTTGTTGAGCGGTTGTACTTGTAGGCAAATTAAGCATTAATTGTTGGGTCTATTGTATACTTGTGTAGTTTGTAGTTGTATTTGTGGGCTGTTAATGTGTATTAAGTTTATATAACTAAGTCAAGAGAGAGAATATAAATCAAATCAAATCAAATCAAATTTATTTGTATAGCGCTTTTTACAACTGGTGTTGGCACAAAGCAGCTTTACAGAAACATGATTACAGGACAAAGAATCAGGCAAAACATTAAACATAGAAAATACATAATACAGAACCCCCAGTGAGTGCGGAGGCAAGGAAAAACTCCCTCAGAGCTGCAGGAGGAGGAAGAAACCTTGGGAGGACCAAGACTCACATTAAAGGGGGGACCATCCTACCACTGGTCAAATGGCTTTTAAATACAATATAGTTATTGTAATATTTATCTATGTGTCGGTCGGCCGGCGGCGGGGTGGGGGGTATGGGTGGGTGGTTGCAGAAGGGGTACCCACTATATTCACTGCACACCACTGTTGTATACTAACAGTATACTAACATTGACCCAGCAGATCCCCAGAACCTCTTGTTCACTGTTCTGCTGCAGAACTGGACACGGTGTGGTTCCGCTGCGGTTCTGGAGAGGGACTCTGCGCTGCAGGAGCAGTGTATTTATGTGTGTATGTGTGTGTGTGTTGAATGTTTGGTGAGGTGGAGCTCCAGAACCTGCTGTCACCATCCACCTGACCAAACAGAGAGAGAGAAAGAGAGAGAGAGCGAGTGAGAGAGAGAGAGAGAGAGAGACAGAGAGCGAGTGAGAGAGAGAGAGAGAGAGAGAGACAGAGAGCGAGTGAGAGAGAGAGACAGAGAGAGAGAGTGAGTGAGAGAGAGAGAGAGAGAGAGAGAGGCGGTGGTAGAGTGAGTTTATAATAACATTAGTCTTCCGCTCGGCTCCAGCTGAGCTCTGCTTCTCTTTTCTTATTATTTTTTTTTCCTTTTTTTTCTCTTTTGTGTTTTCGTGGGCGGAGCTTCTCCAGGGGAACACATTCCTGCGATTCCTCAGTCCCGCCCCCCTGTAAACACCTCCCCTGACACTGTCCCACACCCTGACTGACACACAGCAAACTCTGCCTTTTGGAATAAACTCCCTGTGAGTTTATTTAACTGATTTTAGTGTATATGTGCGACTATAGAATAGACAGTAACTCTTACCTGGGAACTGATCTTTAAACTCTTGTAAAAGTAAAGGGAACCCAAGCAGTGCATCTTTCCTATTCGCTCTTGCATAATTTATTTGCATAATGAGAAAAGAAAATTTAAGTTCATATCACATGATCATTGGCTGCTTGCAAAGTAGAAATCTGTTTGGGTGGAGGTGCTGTTGGTTTAGTTGATGGTGGTAGTAGGTATTCATGGTTTGGGTGGTGTAAGAGGAGATGTTGTTTTGGATGAAGATATTGTGCTGTTGGTGAATGTGGTAGTGGTTTAGATGTAGGAGGTGGCGATTTTTTAAATAATTTTATTTCAACATTTTTCATCCCATTTTCTCCCCATTTTACATGGCCAATTACCCAACCCACTCATTAGGACTACCCCGTTCACTATTGATGCCCCAATGCCCACTTCTTTTCTAATTGCTGCTAATGCAGCATTGCTGATTTGCATCACAGCGCTCTCGGTTTTGATACATAAGCTCACAGATGCCTTGTGCTGATAGACATCACCCTTTGCAGTGATGTGGGGAGAAAGCGACATCTACCCACCCAGAAAGAGCAAGGGCAATTGTGCCTCTCAGGGATCCAGTAGCCGATGGCAAGGTGGTGGTGATGGTTTAGTTGGAGGTGGTGGTTTAGGTGTAGGAGCTTTGGGCGGTTTTGTTGGAGGTGGTTTAGTTGGAGGTTTTGGTTTAAATGTAGGAGCTTGTGGTGGTTTAGTTGGAAGTAGTGGTGGTTTAGTTGGAGGTGGTGGTGGTTTTGTTGGAGGTTTTGGTTTAGGTGTAGGTGCTTGTGGTGGTTTAGTTGGAGGTGGTGGTTTAGGTGTAGGAGCTTGGGGCGGTTTAGTTTGAGGTGGTGGTGGTTTTGTTGGAGGTTTTGGTTTAGGTGTAGGAGCTTGGGGCAGTTTAGTTGGAGGTAGTGGTGGTTTAGTTGGAGGTAGTGGTGGTTTTGTTGGAGGTTTTGGTTTAGGTGTAGGAGCTTGGGGCAGTTTAGTTGGAGGTAGGGGTGGTTTTGTTGGAGGTTTTGGTTTAGGTGTAGGAGATTGTGGTGGTTTAGTTGGAGGTTTAGGTGTAGGAGCTTGGGGCGGTTTAGTTGGAGGTGGTGGTGGTTTAGTTGGAAGTTTTGGTTTAGGTGTAGGAGCTTGTGGTGGTTTAGTTAAAAATGGTGGTTTAGCTGGGGGAGTTTGTGGTGGTTTATTTGGAGGTGGAGGTGGTTTAGTTGGAGAAGGTGGTTTAGCTGTAGGAGATTGGGGCGGTTTAGTTGGAGGTGAATTAGTTGTAAGTTTTGGTTTAGGTGTAGGAGCTTGTGTTGGTTTAGTTGGAGATGGTGTTGGCGTGGGTGGAGAAGGTGGTGTTACTGGCCGCTGCTGGGAGGTGTAGTAGGTTGTGTGAGACAGTAAAGGCAGGAAATGCTTCACATCTGGACGCAGTTATTTACTCGGCTCTTTTTGGCAGGTGATAAAAGATTCTGCAGCACAGCTCTGACATCATTTCAACAGGCCAAAACAACGCAGCTAAAAGCCATGGGGTAATTTATAAGGCCTTGGCAGAGCGCCAGCACATGGATAGAACAACAGAGATACGTCTTAATGCCGTGTCCCGAGACTTATGGAGGCTGCTGCTGCCAAAGGTCAATAATATTTATTATGCTAAAAAAATTGAAACACAGAGCTTTCATTTACCGTCTCAGATCAGATCTTTAGATGCTATATCTCTCAGCATGGAGTTGTGGAGGTTCCTAATGGTGTCCTGCAATAATCCATCCCATCCAATATAAGGTTTGTCCTGTTAGTATAGCGCACCATAGTATTTACAGTCATTTTTACAGTACATATTTCTGCAACTATTTTGTTCTGTTAAATGTACAGTATCTTTTGATACGACAAAACTAGAAATAAAAATATTTGTGGAATCCCTGCTGTAGCTGAGATTCAGGGTGTTAGCAATCTTCTTATAGCCTAGAGCAGGGGTGTCCTAACTTTTTTTGTTGGGAGCCAGAAGGAGAAATATATTTAATATATTTAATATTAAAATATATTGCCCTTTTTCTGTGCTACAACTGAGCACTCTCTCCGCTTTTAGACTCTTTGGCCCGTTTTTCTGCGCTACAACTGCGCACCTTCTCCGCTCTTAGACTCTTTGGTCCATTTTTCTGCGGTACAACTGCACACTCTCTCCGCTTTTAGACTCTTTGGCCCGTTTTTCTGCGCTGCAACTGCACACTCTCTCCGCTTTTAGACTCTTTGGCCTGTTTTTCTGTGCTACAACTGAACACTCTCACCCCTTTTAGACTCTTTGGCCCGTTTTTCTGCGCTACAACTGAGCACCCTCTCCACTTTTAGACTCTTTGGCCCGTTTTTCTGCGCTATGACTGCGCACCCTCTCCGCTTTTAGACTCTTTGGGCCGTTTCTGACACCTAGCGTTTAAACTTTGAATCTCACATTATAAAAACCTGTGCAACAGCGGGCCAACTTTCATTCTATTTCTAAAATACGTAGTTTGAACACCCCTAACCTAGAGAATCTTTGTGGAGAGGAACAAATCTGTTTCTCACATCCTCAGGAGAATTCTTTGCCATGAGGCGCCATGTTGAATAACCAGTGGTCAGTATTTACTTATTTTAGTATTACTATTTCTCTTTGTATTGCCTCTGTAACTTAAGTTGCGAGGTTCACTGTTTTTCAGGCCAAACTGAACTTTGTCCCACTTAGTCGTGGGTGAAAATTTCAAGGTCACGGTGTGTGCGTATTTTTAAGGCTACTTTTATATTTATCGCAGCTGCCAAAAAGCTTTAGATGCTAGGCGTTTAAAATGAAAATTTACTGTGTTCTGACCATCTTAGCAACCTTAGCAACCAGGTTTAAGTTTATGACGGGTGAGTTTTCCACAAACTGTGGGTTGGATTTTTTTTTGCTGTACCTGGCAACCCTGGCTAAAGTAACTATTGCTCCAAAGACAACAGAAGATGCTAAATGTGGGATTTAAAAGCTGAGAATATGTTTAAATGTGTAATGAGCTGATGAACAGTAAGTTCGACTGTTGTCTTGTCTCTTATCTGATGTGTTTACATGTTTGGAGGCAAAGAAAGTGAGGCACCAGCCCATTACCCCTCCCATGGGGTTTGCTGCACTCCATCACACATTAATTATTATAACGACTATGAAATTGTGTGTCGACGTCGATTATGCTGATTTATCACTATGTGTCTAATTACTATGGGGTTTACTCCATGGTATAGCAAATTACTGATATGTTATTGGCTGTGCATTGAGTCAATCTATACTTTTATCCAAGCTGTACACTGACTACTCTAAATTATATCTATTATAAGTTTAATTTCCACAATGTTGTCCCATGAAAAGGTATACTAAAAGATTTGCTAAAAGGTTTGCACATGCATTTATTACAGCATGCTGTAATAAACACTACATTCACTTATTCTCCTCAGAAGTAGGGGGCTGGTTAAGAGCAGGAATGTGGAGTTACTGTGGTGATTACACATTGTTTTATTGTTTTGGTCATATGTTTTCATTGGCTCTTGGGAAATTTGCCATGGCAACGGGCCAGTTGGTGGTGACCTCAACGTACTTTACATTTCCTGGTGAGTCTGTGATGAAGGTAAGCCTCAGCTGAGGTTCAGTTCTCCATTTCAACCACTTGACCCCTGCACCCCATTGGTTAACACAGCCTGATTAGCCCCACCTCTACTGGGATCTGTGAGTTCAGTAACAGATTGGCTAAATTGCTTGATGGCTAAAAGCTGTCCAATGGGAATAATGTAAGAATCCATCACAGACTGTAAGAAAGCCCCTTTACATTCAGTTCATGATGATCTTGAGTGCTTGGGGTCGTTTTTTAGTTGGTGTCTGCTCACCTTATAAAAGATAACATTTGAAAGAGAACCAGTGGAACTCACATGCATAGATTGTATATATTTATATCAGATTATCATGACTTTAAACAAGTTTGTTCACTCCGTGATGATCTTTGCACACCACTGGGAAGTTATCTCCCATAGTACAAGACCAGCTTCCCATCTCTTTGAATGGAAAGAGACTGAAATATTAAAATCTGAAGGTCAGATGTTAAACTCAGCAACATACTTTACATCACTAATAAAATCTGTAAAACACTTGTGAATTGTGTAAAGTGTATGGCTCACTATTGCACAAAAAAACATGATTTTTGGCTTGGAATGGCTACTGCGCTTGCACATATCTCCACACTAAGGACTGTTCGGCTCTTTTTGTTGAAGGGCGGAGCTTTAAACTTTAATCAGAGGCTGATCTTCTCATTAATAAAATTGCTCCTTTAAATGATCAAATGTTGTCTCTCAATTTATGATTTCAGGGCTGGAAGATTGAAGACAATGCAGTGAAGGTCCATTTAGGCTCAACATGCTTGGAGGAGAGCACTAACTGGCTACGTTAACATGCAAAGTTTTCCTTCAATCTGAATGAATTTATTCCGTATATAAACTCTCCGTTTATATGCAGGCTACAAGTAATCCGATCAAAATTACGCGCATGTGTGGTATTAGTGTACTCGTAACCATGACAACGAGCATCAGGTGATGCCTGCCAGCGTGAGAGGACCAACAGCAACTGGATAACTAGCTCTGTTTCCAGAGTTTACAGTTGGTATCTAAGATGTTCACAAGTCTCTGGTCATGAATCCAAGTCGAGTCTCAAGTCTCGTCTGGTTGTAATGCACAGCTATATCTCAAAAAAATCCAAGCAATTACTAATTTATCACTCCTTTATCTATAAGTCGTAATTAAAATCGTAATATTACAAGAATAGTGGTAGTATTTTGAAGGAACTTAGGTGTAACTGCGTGAGCTGCAGTTTAAGAGCAAGGCATGGACCGGGAGCAGATTTCCCCGTGGTGGGTGTCATCTCAGTAGCCACGAGAAGCCTCACGGAAGAGCGTGCGATGCTGCACAGACTTTTCGGGTGCCTTTTAGATTGGGTTTTTATCCCCCTCTTTTGATCGGATAGAAATTGTAATCGGAATGGCCTCAATCGGACTACTCTATTCCGATTGAGGTGTTTACATGGACGTGCTCTATTCCGATTGAGCCAGTAATCCCATTGTAAACGTACCCACTGACACCCATGCTGGCTAACATTGCTTTTTTAATTTATGTGGGACTCACTCAGTTATACTAACTTGTATTACTGGCCAATCGCCTGATGTTAGGTCCACTTGGAACTGCAACAGAATCCATCAGGTTATGTGAGAAGGCCACTCCCTCAATGTGTGTTTTGATGATGTTTTCCAGAGAGCATGAGCACTAAGGGTCATTTTGGATGTTATTTGGTGTTCTACCAGGAAGACTTCAGAGACAAGAGTGCAATAATAACAGCTTTAATTTCGATAGTATTTGGGACATTCCAGGATTTAGGTACATTTCAGGGGTGGTCACTTCTGACCACCCCTGAACTGATCATTTTTATTCATATCTTTATTAAATACAGGTAATAGACTATCAAAAAGTTTGATTCATCAAGCTCAGGTATCAAAGCAGTTTTTTAAATTAGATAATGCAATATATTTGGTAACTTACAGTAACAGGGTTGCGAGTAACAGGGTTGCAAATCTAGGCTAAGTTGTGGTTTACCCCAGGAACAGATGCTAACTGTAAAATTTAGCTATGTATACAAGATCAATGACAAACATGGTTATATAAGTATATAAAGTAAATTTAGACTCTACGCATTATTAGTCTTACAATATGAGTAACAGGGTTGCGTTCACTGAGTGACACACACGACTTGGACAAACATATTTGGAAAAAAAACTTGAAAATTGTTAGAGCACTTACTCTTGGTCTTGCCATGTGGGCAGAAAATGTCCTTGTGATGTCACTTCCTTTGTGCCAGTAGACAAATATTTTTTACTCTTTCTCTGCAGGTAAAATTCCTTATGGTAACAGGGTTGAGCGCATGTTGTGGGACACAACTTAATAGCATAAAAACTGTAACATGCAAAACAATGTAGAACAAAGAAATTGTTTTCATAAGTAAAGGAGATGCATATCAACAATATACAAGAGGAAGTCATTTACTTAGAGCTTATTTTAATTGTTAAATTTCCCAAAGGAGTTGGTCACCCAATGTGTTGGACAAGAGAAAACGGCCATTTTTTGAGGTGGTCTAAAGGTATTCGGCCTTTTGAATAATATGTAAGGAGCTTTTTTTTCCACCATATTTTACAGTTTGTCTTATAACAAGTACATTTTTCACAAAAAAATTGTCATTTAGATATTTTGGTGGTGGGACAGGAAATGTACCAAAATCCTGAAATGTCTTATTAACAATGTATTAGATAGCAATATATGTAAATGAAGTATTTGGCATAGGCCCCGTCATAGGCCCAGCTATGCAGCATCTGGACCCTCGCAGATCCTGCCTACTGTAGAAGGCAGTGGCGGAGCCATCCCCCCGGGCAGCATGCGGGACCATACTGGAGGTGGTAAAGAGGAAGGAGGAGAAACGAAACTGAAAGCAGAGAAGGGCGTGTAAAGGGAGGTCTTATAAAGACAGTTGGAAGCTGGCGATTGGTTGAGATAGGAGTGACGAGCTCAGGCGTTTCCTGCGAGAACGAACGCTGAGCTTATAGTTTTTTGCCATTTCAATGATGAGCTCATAAGTTTACAAAACAGGGCATGAAAGTCAGCAGTTAGAGCAGTCATGCTAACAGCTACATTACTTATCCTGCTAGCTTTCATCCATCATTAATGATGTCATTTTTTCTGTACAAAGTTCTCTGCACTATTTGTAAATGCATGCTCAGTGATATCATGGATCTGCAGTTCAACAAAGCCCCAGCTAGCTGCCTGATTAGCCCCGTTTCACTCCTGAGTTCTGTGATGGAGCCACTAAATGGTGTGATTACTCAAACTGCTCTGTGGGACCCACCATCCCCAGGAGTCTATAGCATGTGAGTGGAGGTTTAATGAGGAGGTTCCCCCAGCTTAATGTTGCGTTTGATGATTTTGGCTGGACAGTGTGAGCACTGGGTCATTTCTGGGTTGGTGTTTTTCTGGAAGCTGCTTGGACAGCTGGTCGGCTACCTTATAGTAACCAGCTTTAAGAATGCATATGTTATAACTGTACCAGACTGAGGGGGTGCACTAAATTATTCTGCACTCAGGACTGATTCTGGACTTATTTGGGGATTGGCTTATTATCACAGTTTTTTCACAACCATCAATATTTTCTAAACTGTGAAATGGTTGTATAATTCCATGTTTCACTTTCCTGCTTGTAGAGTCGCAGCTGTTTTTCTGCTTTTTATTATTTTTATTGGATATAAACACTGGAGCAATGAGGAGCAGACATTCACACTAAGAGACAAATATTCTGGCAGAAAGGATGCAGAGTCATTTCACCCAAAAACACAAGCTAATGTTACCTAAATGAGCAGTAGGTCATATTAGGGGATCAATAAAAGATGCCATTACTAATAGTAATTATTAACTTTGGTAAATTATGAGTTAAAGTTACAATGCTATTTAAAGTCAGTACCACTCATTTTAAGGACACTTAAAGCAGCACTAGGTAGGATTTCCTTCATTTTTTATCTTTTTTAGGAAGTAAAATTACAGCTTGAAACTCACTGCAGCGCTGTATTGAGGTGTAAGAGGAGGAATAGCGGTGCTCAAACCAGACTCTGTATGTTTTCCGAGGCGGCCGCGACCAACGCTCGCGAGAACTGCGACCTGCTTTCCGACCTTTAGTTCTAACAGTTCTACAAGGACTACTGGTTCATTCTTTACAAACTAACATAAAGACACTCTGGCAGAAGCTGGAAAGAGACCAAATATGTATTTGAAAGCCAGAAAACGAGAAAGAGAAACTAATCCGCCTGAAACATTTATTACACTCTACAACTGTAGGGGGAGCCCACGAGCACAAAATCTCAATCCTACCTAGTGGAGCTTTAAATGTTAAAATAGACATTAAGTAAACTACAATGGCAAATAATAGATTTTGCAGGAAATTAATTATTCACAATAATGACTGAATTATACTCATTCCTTAATTATTCATAGTGGATACTACACAAATTATATTAGTACCTGAGAACAATGTGGTGGATGTTGAATTATTCATAATTGGTACTGAAAAATGTATAGTATATACATATACATTTATGCTAGAATAATTCATAATAAATGCTTAACAATTTAGAATTCATTGTGAACCATACAAAAAAAATCTTAGTGGATATGGAATATTTGATAGTAACTCATGAAAAGTGTATACTGAATAAATTATAGTGGATGTTAAATAGCACTAACTACGAATAATTCATAGTAGTTGGATGTTGCATACTTAACATTAGATACAGAAAAATCATTGGATGGTGAATAGTTTATAGTGAATACACAATAATAATAAATGGGGGATACCAACTATTTCATAATGAATACTGAATCATTTATAATAGACTAAAAATTCATAGTGTTAACTAAATATTTAATAGATGTTACTGGGTTTAGAGCAGAGCTGTGGTATGTATTGGAGGTCCTGCAGACTGAGCTCATGCTGGGAGGAGGAGTTAAAGGGGAGTGCAGAGGTGGAGCGTTCTCCACAGTACAGATGTAACGCTATACCTGCCAGCGCACCGAGCTCCGCTTTGAACTTGATTTAGTACCCGGGTCAGCACCAGCCCGGGTCAGCCCCCCCGCGGGCGGAGCCAGCACCCTGGGGGTGGGTGTTTTACAGAAAAACACTTCATGAGCTTAAGAATAAATATAACACAAGTTAACATTTATGTTTAACATTTACACAAAATAATTAAGTGAATCACTCAATAAAGAAAGCTGGGTTAAATGCGCAATGTTACTAAATTTGTTTAGCAAAAAAGCATTATTCAGAAAAGCTATTAAAGTTTTCTAAACGTTGTGCACCTTTTATACTAATTTTACTGGAGTGATCACTGGAGTGAAATTCACCCCATAATTTGAGTAACTATTACCTACATTGAATAGCTGAAATAAGGCACTTAAAGGAGAAATCCTGTGTGAAATGGACTTTGCATGGGTAAGGTTATGCCCCTATGATTAGCACTGTAAGCATCATCTAAATGTGCTGTATTTGGGAATGCTAAGAAAGAACTGAAGTGCACTATTTGACAAAAGTTTGTACTTGTTATCATGTTTCACTACAACACAAGTCAATTTTACCCCAAATTTTTCCTTTAACAGTTCTTAGTACAATATTTTTTGCACTATAAGGTGCACTTAAAATCTTTGAATTTTCCCCCAAAATTTCAGTGCATCTTATGTATCAATTTTACCAGTCAGGTTGTAAGGAGCAGTAAAGCTACTATGCTGAAGTACAGCTTTATACAGGAGTTTCAACTTAGTTCTTCAGCATCGAGACTTGCTGCCTGCTGCTAACCCTGGATAGTACAGCTGGAGCAGCATTAGCATTATTTGCTAACCGCAGTGCTAGCTCTTTTGCCCTTTAGAGGTGAGTATTATTGGCCTGTATCCTGCTGCTATCCCCGGCTAGCACAACATTAGCTGTTGACTGCAGTTCAGAGTTTGCTATTTAGAGGCAAGTACATCCTGTGTGTTTACCACTCAGGGTTCCTCAGTGTAGCGCTGTTGGGTGGCAAAAATCGCTAACCGTGGCTAGCCTTAGTTTACTGGAATCTGGAAATCTAAGTTTACTGTAATGCACCTTAAAATCCGGTGCACCTTATGTATGAAAATAGACATTTATAGATAGTGTGCCTTATAATCCGGTGTGCCTTATAGTGCAGAAAATATGGTAAATTACACAAAAACTTATTTCTCATTGGCTCCTAGCATCATTTATTTACATAATGCGTGTGTACCCTCAACCCTCTATCACCATCAGTGTGTAGTCTTGCCCAATGCTACCTTTGCTTGGGCATTTAATTATAGTTTATGTAATGGTTGACTTCCTTACTACTTCATTGTAGTTGTAGGCTGTAAGAGCAAATTACCATTTACTTTAATGATTTAAAAATGTGCCTACAGGCTGGATACAGGATACAGGATACAGGATACAGGAATGGTGGAGACACAGGACATCCTACTAGAACCTGGAACACTGTGGCATTATGTCTGTGATCAGAGACATCTGCTTAATTTGCTTTATTAAAGTCTCCATCAAGAAGTGCTGAACAAGCGCCACCCCCACACCCACCCCCCCAACACCAGTCAGCACTGACTGATCATCATCCCTGCTGAGATTTAATACTGCCTAATTTAAATGCAGTTAAAAGGTCAGAAGGGTCAGCGCTCACACACATGCTGATTACCGATACACAAAGAGTTAAAAGTTGAGTTAAAAATGCTGAATTAATTATCCCACACAGAAATGCAATATGTGATCTCAACTCAACTCAACTCAACTCAACCTTATTTATAGAGCACTTTAAAAACAACAACACACATATGTGATGTGTGTATATATATCAAGAGTGGTGTTTTCATATATGTTACCTATAAGGTGGCATTTTATCACATTTATCACACACTGAACATATGTAGATATAATGTTATAATATAAATTAAATAATATATTAATATATTAATAAATTTATACAATTACTTTTTTTCAGATATGGGCATTTTAAGCTTTAAATAGCTTTTTTCCCTTAATAAATAAAATAATCATTGAAAAACTGTTTTGTATATTTACTCAGGTTATATTTGTCTGAAATGAAAAGTGTTTGAGGTAATCTGTATTGAGGAAATACTTTTCCACACCACTATAAATAGCGTATGTTAAAATATGTATATTTTATTTTTGTTACCATACATATTTTATTTTAGATAGATAGATAGATAGATAGATAGATAGATAGATAGATAGATAGATAGATAGATAGATAGATAGATAGATAGATACTTTATTAATCCCCAATGGAATTAATAGAATTAAAAGAAACATTTTATACATGACAATCTCATTTTTGTTCATATATTACATTTTTAGAATGTTCATTATAGAAAAAAGTGTCTACTCTGATTTCTTTACAGTGGTTGTAAATAGAAGCAGGCATTGGCCACATGACTAAACACAACTACAGACATTTTATTTACTGTTTAAACCCACCAGTGATCCTACACCAGTCTTCTGAGATTATATAAAATGATGATGATGGTAATATTGTGGAGAATCTAATAAACATTTTAGTTGGGAACTATTTTCTGCCACACAGAACAATGCATATATCCACCATATATTTCACCATTTCAGTGATCAAAAAAATCTGCAATTAAAAAAATATAGATTATAAACCCAAATATTTTTATATCAGTGCATGCATACTCTTAACTAGGATGTTTAACGCATGTAATTTCAGGAAACTTGTTGTATTTTATCAACCAAAAAGGGGGTGATGAGGGGCTGAAAAGGCACACAAAAAGACTCAGAAAGGGAGTGTTTGTTCCAATAACTGTACCTTGTAAAATGTACCATCACTCACTTTGACACTAACTTTTTATTGCATGCCTTGTCAGCCCCCCATTGGAGTGTTTTGGTCACTTTCTCTCAACTAATTAATTTCATTATTCGTGGTTGCTGTGATTATGTTTTATGTTGGGGAAGGAGAGGTTCTATTTTCAGCTTTTCATCGGCCCACACACAGAGCTGCCCACCGGGAATAGTCCAGGTATTCTCTATGGCCAGTCCATCCCATCAAACGCCAAGAAATATGAATAAATATAAGCATAAGAATTTAGTGAAATAATGGTTTTAACTGTAATTTATCATTACATCTCCTAATTACATTTTCTGCCATAAGTCATGAACACAGTAAGGTTTTACTGATCTGAATCACTGGGAGACACACTGACTGATACCCATTCAACTGCTGAAGAAAGCTGACTTACTTTTCCCCCACCCCAGACCAGTGATGTCAGTAACGCGTTACTTAGTAACGCGTTACTCTAATCTGACCCTTTTTTTCAGTAACGAGTAATCTAACGCGTTACTATTTCCAATCCAGTAATCAGATTAAAATTACTTATTTAAGTCACTGTGCGTTACTCTCTCTCTCTCTCTCTCCACCTCATCTCCTCCACACACACACACACACACACACACCGCTCCCTTACCCATTCCCCCTCCGCTCTTCCCCAATCACACGCGTCTCGCTTTCTCCCCTGTCTCTCTCTCTCGCGCTCGGCGTGTCTTTAGTTTCCGCCCGTTTTCGTTTTTCGCCAGTTCTCGGCGCCCTATCTCTTTATTAAAGCGTTTTTTTGCGGCCGCGTCCCAATTCACTAGCCAGGGCAGCGGTCTGCCACAAATTTGATTGGCAGAGGAGAGCATTTAAAGATTTTACACCACACGTTCGCTGTGGCGCAGAGCGCACAATACCGTAAAGACAAGAAAAGTTCCGGTGCTTTAAATGAACACTGTCAGAATTAAATCCTTCTCAGTAGTTGGGTCCGGTATGGGTCCGTATTGGACAACGTCTGGGTCCGGACCCGGACCGCAGTCTGCAAATATGTGATCCCTGGTCTAGACCACCACTCCTTGCTGCCCTGCAGAGAACAACAAGTTCAATGTTCAGTTTTACAGTGTTAAATATGTCAGGTCAAGAAAGACTTTCTTTATTTTATATATTTTTTATAAAAACAAGTATTTATGTTTAGTAAAATCAAGAAAGACCATATTTTATTTTTTTATATAAAAAAAAAAATGTTAATTTTTTTATTTTTATAAAAAAAAACTTATTTTTTTAAGAAATAGTTCAACTTAACAGAGATAAATTGTTGATGTTAAAAATGCATTTTCCAATAAAGGGAGTATTGGTAAAACTGGTTATAATGTTTATGTTAAGGCGGCGGGAGGTGGTGTCTGCAGCTGCTGAAAGTAACTAATAAAGTAACTTGTAAAGTAACTTAGTTACTTTTAAAATCAAGTAATCCATAAAGTAACTAAGTTACTTTTTAAAGGAGTAATCAGTAATCAGTAATCGGATTACTTTTTCAAAGTAACTATACCATCACTGCCCCAGACCCACTGTCACTTAAAGGAACAGATTACACATACAGTACCAGTCAAAAGTTATTATTTTTAAATGTCTTCATTGCAGATTAACGCTAAAGGCATCCAAATTATGAAGAAAAACTATATAATGGCCGGTCCTGATGAGAGCCAGTTTCATCATAACATTTTTGATGATCTTTGTGATTGCACTTTAGGATACTTCCAATGTTCTTAACATTTCGGATTGACTGACTGTAATTTTATTCTTTACTTAGTTGAGTTATGTTTCCACCATAATATATATTAGAACATTACACAAATAGATTTATTCACTGTATACCTGTAACTCTACCTCTTCACAACTTTACAACTGATGCTCTCAAACACATTAAGAGACAAGAAATTAAAGTAATTAACTCTTGACAAGTTCAGCACAGCTGTCATTACAGGTGATGCTACCTCATAAATGTAACTGAGAAAATCCAGCCAAGCTGTTCAAAGCTGTCATCTAAGCAAGAGGTGTTACTTTGAAGAATCTAAAATATAAAACATCACCATCTGCAGCAAGATGATGCTGCAGCTCTTTGGAGGTGGTCTGTGGATTGTCCTTGATTGTTCTCACCATTCTTCTTCTCTGCCTTTCTGATATTTTTCTTGGCCTGCCACTTCTGGGCTTAACAAGAACTGTCCCTGTGGTCTTCCATTTCCTTACTATGTTCCTCACAATGGAAACTGACAGGTTAAATCTCTGAGACAACTTTTTGTATCCTTCCCCTGAACAACTATGTTGAACAATCTTTTTTTTTTAGATCATTTAAGAGTTGTTTTGATGAGCCCATGATGCCACTCTTCAGAGGAGATTCAAATAGGAGAACAACTTGCAATTGGCCAACTTAAATACCTTTTCTCATGATTGGCAGACAAACCAAGTCTCCCTGAAGCTGTGGGAGTCTCCCGCATTTCGGCAGTGGCTCCCTGAAGCCCGAGAGTCACATATAATCTCCCGGAATTCAGAACGAGTGCCCCAAACGCGCACACAGGCCACAGACTTTTTTTTGTCTAATCGTGTGTGGCAAGGAGAGAGAGAAATCAGAGAGAGTTCTGATTGGCCAGAGTCTGTGAGACAGCCAATCAGTTTTTAGTGTGGGCGGGCAGTGTTTTTCCCCCCTCCCAGACGGGATTTGTTCAGTGAGTGAGAGAAAGCAGATCATGGTGGAGTCAATACTAATAATTATTGTAATATGATATGAAATGCTTTTGATGTTGTGTTTTTTGTGATATTGTAACTGTCAATTTTTGTCAAATAAAGGCTTTTTTTCCAAAAAAAAAAAAAAAAAAATCACCTCTGAATACTCAAAATTTAATTAAAAAAAAGTAAAATTAATTAATATAAAAGTAAAGTTTCTTTATCCTTTGGTGTGTGTGTGCAAGTTTTTTTTTTTTTTTTTTGGGGGGGGGGGGAGGTGGGGGGTGACCTCCCTGAAATCAACTTTTGCAACTTGGGATGTCTGTGATTGGATACACCTGGCTATGAAGCTCAATGAGGTTACCAGACCAATGTTGTGCTTCAGTAAGTCAGTAAAAAGTAGTTAGGAGTATTCAAATCAATAAAATGATAAGGGTGCCCATACTTTTGCACCGGTCAAATTTTGGTTTAATGCATATTGCACATTTTCTGTTAGTACAAAAAAAACTAATTTCAATCCTGAAATATTACTGTGTCCATCAGTTATTAGATATATCAAACTGAAATGTCTGTTGCAAACACTTAAATATTTAGACCTAAAATGATTAAGATCAATAGTGGTGCCCAAACGTTTTCATATGACTGTACATGCGAACTTAAACTTTTCTGATAATTTTTAATATTTTTGTCCCAGAATTGAGTCAAAATATGTCAAAAACTTGAAAATGACCATTCTGTTGAATTCCTTGGCCCAGAATTGTATGGAGAAGTGCTCATTTGTCTACATAGGTTTTTAACTTCAAGAGTTATGTCAATTTCCTTATAATTTTATTTCAGGCTCGGATTTGGGATAGGTGTATAAAGGGTTAAAAATAAACCCCATGGCACATTATTTCATCCTGTTTACTGTCAGAATCTTAAAATAGACACTCTTAAGGTGTGCTCATGGACCCCTGTTTCCATCTAGGCTAAAAGTATTAGACCTGAGCTCCATCATTCATCAGTTGTCCAGTTGTTGTAAATGAATAGGATAAATAGGAAGGACGACTCAGCTTTACCCAGCTGGAGGACGTGTGGTGGAGGAGTGAAGGAGGATCATTGTAAGGTTCAGGAACGGCACCTCACTGGTCTTCCTGCCGCAGCTGTGAGGGTCCTGTGTGCCGGCGGCTCCGGTGGGCCCCGGTGGACTCCAGGTTAATGACAGCGCGGAGATTAGCGACCTGCGAGGGGCCGACCTCTCCGCCAGGAGTCTGAGCGTGTCATTGGCCTAATTACCCCCAGGACCCCGGCGGGGGGGCCGCTCACACAGACCATCTGAATGGACAGAAGACTAATGGCACATTGTCTGACATCCCACACCCCCCCCCAACCCAACACACACATCAAACTGAGCTACAGTCTACAGCTACAATGGGTCAATTACTTTTCAGTATTCGATATTAAACACAGACTAATAGACTGAATACAGGGTGTTTTATACTGTTTAATACAGTACATAATATTTTAATAAAAAATTACAGATCAGGCAAGGAGAGCACTGGTCAGAGAAACAGCCAAGAGGCCCATGGTCACTCTGAAGGAGCTGCAGAGATTTACAGCTTATGTGAGAGAATCTGTCCACAGAATAGTAATAATCATGTACACTCCAATGGAAGAATGCTAAAAAGAAAACCATTGTTTAAAGGGGACATTGTTGAAAGGTATAAAAAGTACTGTTTGCAGTTGTAGGGATGTAGCTTTGTAGGAACACAGTGAACATGTGGAAGAAGGTCTTGTGTTCAGATGAGAACAAATTTTAACTTTTGGCCTTAATACAAAGCGATATGTGTGGTGGAAAAGTAACACTGCTCGTTACCCTGAACACACCATCCCCACTGTGAAACATGGTGGTGGCAGCATCATGCTGTGGGGATGCTTTTCTTCAGTAGGGACAGGAAGCTGGTCAGAGTCGATGGGAAGATGGATGGAAGTAAATAATCCTGGAAGAAAACCTGGTGGAGGTTGCAAAAGGCTTGAGACTGGGAAGGAGATTCACCTTCCAGCAAGACAATGACCCTAAACATCCACTGAGCTTCTGTGGCAAGACATGAAAACTGCAGTTCACAGACGCTCTCTTTCCAACCTGGCTGAGCTGCAGCTGTTTTGTAAAGAAGAATGGGACAAAAATATCAGTCTCTAGAATAACATAGCTGATAGAGACAAACCTTAAAATCCTTACAGTTGTAATTGCAGTGAAAGGTGGCTCTACGAAGTATTGATATAGGGGGGATGAATACTTTTGCACATTACACTTTTCAGATTTTTATTTGATTACATTTTTTGAATCTATGTATCATTTTCGTTCCACAATTATAAGCTATTTCGTGTTGGTCGATCACTTAAAATCTCAATAAAATACATTTAAGTTTGAGGTTGTAAGGTGACAAAATGTGAAAAAGGGGTATGAATACTTTTGCACTTTACTTTACTTTTTTGGGAATTTTTTGAAAATTTTGGGAATTCCAAATATAAATATTTTCATTTGGAGGATTTATTTCCAAAAAAAGAGAAATTATCAAATTAAAGAAAAACATGCAGTGCTTTCAGACTGATCTGGTGGTCCTTCATCCGCACATTGATTGATCTAGTTGTGTGGCATAGAGCATATACTTATTGTATACTCATTGTCCTACTGGAAAAAAACATCCGCCATCAGAGTTGGGGAACACTGCCAGAGCAGAAAGAATGGAGAAAGAATTCTTTCAGGATAACCGTGTATGTGGCTTGATTCATGCGTCTTTAACAAAGACGAATCTGCAAGATTCCAGCTAAAGCATCCGCACACCATAACTGACCCTCCACCAAGTTTAACAGTGGGTAAAAAAACACTGTGGCTTATATGCCTCTCCAACTCTTCATCTAGTGCAGGGGTCACTAATAGGCAGACCGCGGTAAACTACTGATAAACAAACCGATAAACTACTGAGAAGGATTTAATTCTGACAGTGTTCATTTAAAGCGGCGGAACGTTTATTGTTTTTATGGTTTACGTGCTTTACAGCGCAGTAAACTCACAGACCAATCAGATCTGTGCAGATGCGAGTGCGCAGAGCCACACAGGTGAAGCAGGCGGTGAGAAGAGGGAAAATAAAGCGAGAAAAGATGAGAATACAGATGGTGCGCGCCAGAAAAAAAACATTAAAATATTACAGTTATAAAACATACTAACAGTAATGTAACGGAGCGGTGTTTCTTGGAGGAATTAAAGAGAAACAACCGAGACAAGAGTGCAAAATATTCCACATTACTCCACCTGATCAGAACTCCTCAGCAAGAAAAAAAAAACCTCGCTCGCAGGCGCGCTAAACTACTCCCAAAACAACCCTACCTCAACACTAAGGCAACCCCCACAGGACAAAAAGCACTGGCAACTTCCCCCATAAGTTTTACTCACAACATAATAAAGTATGCTACAGTAATAATATTAAATAAAATAAAACTACGTTTAAAAAAAAAAAGCTGAGTTCAACAAACATTTCTCCATATATTGTACGATTTACCATTCATGTAATTATCATGACAGGCAGCCTAAATCTAATATAAATAAAATCAAATAGAATAAATATAGCATTTTAAAACAAAGTGAACATAGAGATTCACATTAATAGACTCGATATGTTAAATTATTGAGGGTGTTTCCATTTATTTTATGATAGGTTGATAATGTAATTACTGTGACAGGCCTATTTAAAACAATACATATTGTTGAAATATACAAGTATGTGTAATTTGTTTTGTCTTTCAGTTGTTGGTAAAACACTGACAGAACTACTATAGGCTTCTTCAGTAAACAGAATAAAACACTGAATTATAACTCTGAAGTGAACAATGGCGACAATCCGGACCTTAGCCTGATGAAAATTTCTCTAACTGGACCAAACTCTGAATTCTAATTAAATACCCCTGATCTAGTGATTAGATGAAGAGGTGTTGGGCAAAGCTGAAATAATCTCAAGTCCTCAGTGGTCCAATTCTTATGGTCTTTTTCAAATTTCAGTCTTTGCTTCTCATTGATGAAGGGCTTTTTTAATGACTTGAGCCTCTAGGAACCTGTTACTTTAATGCACTTCACCCCAGCTGCCAATTACCATTCTTTTTGTAGATTACTTGATGTCATCCTGCGGTCGCTGACTGACATTCTAATACGTCTAATATGTCAATCTCCAGACTCTATGGATGGTCTCACGCCATCAAACAAAGCTGAACTGCTTAAATTTGTGCACCAGGAGTGAAATAAGGTCACCCAAAAGTGTGAAACACTGGAGGAGAGCATGCCAAGATGCATGAAAGCTGTGATTAAAGACTTTTTCCACCAAATATTGATTTCTAAACTCTGAAAACATTAGAAAACATTTTCTTTGCATTATTTAATCCTATTTTTCACTAGTAGTTCATTCACTAGTTCATTCATCTACTGTTTACATATCTTTTGCACTGCTAAATTTAAATTATTAACTGTGTATTTGTACTTTCTGTATGGCTGACATCAGTTATCCTCTCTATCTATCTAATGTCTGAAGGCACTGCATCTTTCTTGTTATTTTGACCATTTCTAATTTTCTGCAAATAAATGCTCTAGCTCTGTCCTTAATTGTTTTTTATTGTATATCACAGATATATTTAAACCATTACAATAAGTACAGGATCTCAAAAAAATATGATACTTCGATACAATGAACTCAGTATAAAGCTTATGTAACAGTGTTACTTTGCTATGCCCTCAAAATAAGTCTGGCCACTGACAATAAGAGTGAGTGCAGCCTTAAATGAAAATGGCCAAATTGTGCACAATTCGCCACTTTCCCTTTCAGGTGTCATGTGACTCATTTTTGTTACAAGATCCCAGGTGTGAATGGGGATGTAAAGGTTGTAAAATTTGGTGTTTTGGGTAAAATTCTCTAATACTGGTCACTGGATATTTAACATGGCACCTCATGGCAAAGAACTCTCTGAGGAACAAAATTGTTGCTCTCCACAAAGTTGGCTTAGACTATAGGAAGGTTGCTAACACCCTAAACTGAGGTCAAACAGCAGTTTTTCAGAACGGGTTCCACTCCAACCAAAGAAGTTGACTGCACATGTTCAGTGTAATATCCAGAGAGATTGGTTTTAAAAATAGACTATGAGTGCTGCCAGAATTGCTGCAGAGCCTGCAGTTTCAGCCTGCAGTTTGCTGAAGATGAGCAGTCCTAGAGTACTGATTGCTGGAACCATGTCCTGTGGTCTGATAAAAATACAATAGACAGGTTTGGCTTAGATGGGGCTCACCATGTGTGGCGGCATCATAGTGAGATGTACTAAGGCAGCTGTCCCTTGCTTAAATCAAGCATGGTGGTAGCATCATGGTCTGGAGTTGTTTGATTGCTCCAGTACTGGAGGGCATGATCCCGTAGCTCCAGGCACTGGGCTGCATGGTAGTTTTCAACACAATAACGACCCCAAACACACCTAGGAGACTGATGGACTGGGCAAGCATGTCCAGACCTAAACCCTAAACCTAAAACCTTTACCCAAGAGAGTTAAGGCAGTGTGGGGAAAATAATGGTGGCCACACAAAATACTGACACTTTGGACACATTTTGTTGTCCACTGTTTGGTGGTGTGAGGCTTGGATGAAGCTGCTCAACCATGGACACCCATTCCATTAAGCGCTCATCGCTCTACTGTTCTAGAGCTATTCTGAAGGCCACATGAAGTTTGGGGGTCTGTAGTGGTCTGAGGAGGAGGTCCTGGCATCCAGTTGTGGTTCCCAGTCTCTTCCACTGTGTTATAATATCACTGACAGTTGACTGTGGAATATTTAGTAGTGAGGTAATTTCACGACTGGACTTGTTTTACATGTGCTGCCTCCTATCACTGTACCACAGTGCTGGAGTTCACCAAGCTCCTAAAGAGACCCATTCTTTCACTAATGTTTATAAAAGCCTGCAGGACTAGATGCTGCTTTTATAAACCTGTGGTCATGGAAGTGATTGAAACACCTACTGTAAATGCAATGATTTAGATGGGTGAGTGAATACCTTTGACAATATAGTGTATCTATATCGTATGTATCGTGTTTCTGTGTGGGCGGTTCTCCTGCTGCTGGTTTACTGATCAGCTCCTCCTCCTCTTCCTCTCTGGAGTTCCAGTAAACATGAGTAAACTCCAGCAGCAGTTCTGTACTGGTTTCTTGGCTCAGACTGGGCTGAGTGTTTACACATCGGGCTATTTCTGGACGGCCGGACTGATCAAATAAACAGCAGAGGCTTGTGAAACACTTTTTTTTATTATCCATGAAATTCTACAATGGCTGTGTGTACTTCCCCCGCTGTGTTCTGATTGGCTGTTTATTTTCACAGGGCTGCTGCCGAACCTGCAGACTGCTCGCCAATCCTCAGCGAGAAGTGCCAAGTCTCTCCGTCCATTTCCTGTGTGTGACATCATTGTGTATCCCCTGTAGGCTGCAGTATGTGTGTTATACTACTACATCTTAAAATGTTTTTAAAAATGGCTCAAAAAATATTTGAAAATCAAAAGAATTGTGTGCCGTGCATTTATATTCAACTGCCTTTACTCCTAAAACCCTAAAGCCTTAAGAGTTCAGCTGTGTGTAATTTAGTCTCAGTATAAATGAAAATGGCCAAATTGTGCAAAATTAGCCACTTTCTCTTTTCCGGTGTCATGTGACTCATTATTGTTACAATTTTCAGGTGTGAATGGGGATGTAAAGGTTGTAAAATTTGGTGTTTTGAGTAAAATTCGCTCATACTGGTCACTGGATATTTAACATGGCACCTCATGGCAAAGAACTCTCTGAGGAACAAAATTGTTGCTCTCCACAAAGACTCTAAGAATGTTGCTAACACCCTAAACTGAGGTCATACAGTAGTTTTTCAGAATGGGTTCCACTCCGTGCATTTATATTCCACTGCCTTTACTCCTAAAACCCTAAATAAAATCCAGTTTGACCAGTTGCCTTAAGAGTCCAGCTGTGTGTAATTTAGTCTCAATATAAATACAGCTGTTCTGTGAAAGCCTCGGTGTTTTTTAGAGAAGACCAAGAAACTCACCAGACAGGTCAGAGATAAAGTTGTAGAGAAGTTTAAAGCAGGATTAGGTTAGAAAAATATGCCAAGCTTTGGACATCTAACAAAACACTGTTCAATCCATCATCAAAAAAAGGAAGGACTACAGCATAACTGCAGATCTACCAAAACATGACCGTCCACCTAAACTGCAGCCTAGACAAGGACAGCACTGATTAAAGAAGCAGCTAAGAGGCCCATTGTCACTCTGGAGGAGCTGCAGGGATTCACAGTCAGGTGGGATAATCTATTAGCCATATACTCTCCAAATTTGGCCTTTATTGAAGACTGGCAAGAATCGATATATATATATAATAAATTGTGATGTATGATGTATCACCCTAAACACACCCTCTCCACTGTGAAACATGGTGGTGGCTGCATCATGCTGTGGGGACTCTTCTGTTAGCAGGGACAGGGAAGCTGATAGGAGTTGATGGGAAGATGGGTGGAGCTAAATACAGGGCAAGGTGAAGCCAAACTCATTCTGTGTTTTTGTATTGTTTTGCTCATTTGCTGCCAAAACATAAAAAAATACTAGATAGATAGATAGATACTTTATTGATCCCAGAGGGGAAATTCTAGAATCTAGAATTCTACAAATACAATTTAATAAAAATAAATCTAGATCTTCTAGTTTTAGTTCTAGTTTTCAGAATTAATATATATTAGATGATGCAGGGATGGTTGTGCTAGGGCACTGATACCATTATTAACAATGTTTTTTCCTACTTTAAATTCAAAAGAGAAAAACTGCTGCTGCTTTAAATCTAATTTACTGTGTGTGGTATCCTGTTGGTTGCTGTGGTTCCCCATGTCGATGGTTGGGTCTTACTTGGGTATTTGTACCATTGTGACATAACTGTGCTGACACCTTTGTGCCATATATAATTCAGACAAATCCAGAAAAACCAAAACATTTTTTTTCTGATCAATGAATGACAGAATCAGATCCAACTAAGTTGGAATGTTTAAATATTTTATATTAAAAAATCCAGGATGGGTTAGAAAAAAAAATCTTACAATTTAATAAAAAGAAATAACTGAATATGAGAATATTCATGAAAAGTTAATATGAGTCAATTTCTACAAGAGGAATTTCTTTAAAAAGTCAACTTTATTAAAGAATTACACATTTATTTACAAAAATAGCGATGTACTTCAGCACAGGAACTCTTCAGCTCTCATCATTAAAAATAAATAATCATCTGAAATCACACAGGTTCAACTTCAGTACCATTCAAATCTTCATCCAGAACCTGGAGGAACAGGCCAGTCCATTCAATCAAGCAAACACACACCAAAGAGATGAACTGGGATCAGATCACAAACTGGTCCCAGATTTCATCCGTCCATTCAGTCTACACTCTCCGGTCCCACACCTCGTTTATACTGGGATAAAGTGACCAATAAGCTCGCTAGCAGGCAGCTTTACAGATCAGTTAGTTCAGCTAGATGATAAACAAACATTTATTGAACATCACCAAAGCTAACAGAGTTAGCTTAGCCAACTAAGCTAACTAGCTAAGTCATTTATGCTGTGCTCCATTTACCTCAGATGATGGATATCAGAGCTGGGAGTGACATCACACCACAAGTTGACTGCGTTCCAGCTATTCAGGTATCAGTTAGCATTGTTAGCATTGTCCCAGGTTAGCATTTCCAGCAATATCAGTTGATAACGGCTGAACTGTGCACAGGACTGAGTTAATAAGACAATAATAGATATACAGAAGTGATAATAAACTGTATAGTATTACTGTTTTACTACTGTTGTTGTGCAGAGCAGCCATCTTAGAACTAGGAAATTCTGACATCTGAGCTCGAATGGAAACTACACAAGTATCCAAAAGATGCCCATTATCACGCTAACATCAAGAATATTTAGCTAACTGATTATTAGCTAAGTTAGCAGACTCGTTAAGTGACGTATGTAGCTAACCTGAAGCTTTATAGCTGACTAATTAGCTTACTATAACACTAGCCCACCAGTAAAGTACTTCACTCAGAGATAACTAATAATTAGCTACAATACCAGGGTACCACTTTTTTTTTACAAAGGGTTTATAAATGGTTTACAATTAGTTTATTAATGGTTATTTATTAGGTTGTAAATGCCTTAAAAATCATTAATAATCAGTTATAACACATACGTAAAAAAGGGCAACAAAGACCTGTTGCTTGCCAAATAGTGAACCCACAGTCATTTATATTGTTGCTCTTTTTACTGATTATCAATGATGTTTAGGGCATTTACAACCTAATTAGTAATCATTAATAAACTAATTGTAAACCATTTATAAACCCATTATAAAGGTAGTCTTATTTTAGTGGTATTTATATTAGTTGTTTATTTTATTTTATTTATTTTAGTGGTTATTATGGTGGTACCCAATACCAGTCATATTGTACAAGAGTCAGTAAATACTGAAGTGATCCAGACTATGAAGGAGCACATAAGAAATCATGTAGTAACTTAAAAGTGTCAAACAAACCAAAATGAAGCATTTAGGTCTCGTATCTGTGGTGCTGTTGCAACAGAGGCAACTCTTGCTCTTCCTTTCCTGGTCTGTCCTAATGAGAGCCAGTTTCATCATAAAGTTTTAATGGTCTTTGTGACTGCACTTTATAGTTTGGATGATTTTAGTATACATTTTGACTGGTACTGTATATGGATGAATTACCTGAATTAAAGCTTTTTTGGCTGACAAATGCTACTATACTAATTTAAGTGCCCATTAGAAGGCTGCATTTATCAGACATTTAAGCATTAAATATAAGTTCACTTCATTCAGATGTTTGTCAGAAGATCTGCCCACTAAGTATGGGGATCTGTAGGATATACCCAAACAATGACATAGTTAAGTTGTCAAAAAAACACTGTGAAATATCAATCACAGTGTTACAATGTTATAAAAATGGATTGAAATCAAGATAAGCTTTCCTGAAATAAACTGATGAATGGGTATTTGTTACATAGTATTATGTAATGGTGCTTGAGTGCTTGTGTGTTAATTTGTATGTGGAGATATGTGGATGTCTGCTATAAATATTCTACGGATATTTTATTTATTTTTATTTTTTATTTTTTTTACTCTTGATGGAGGGGTGTGTTCTGTGTTGTGTTGTTTATAGTGTTGTAGTTGTGTGCCTGTATGTACCTGTTTCTTTGGAAAAAAGGAAAAAACAATAAAAATATATTCCCAAAAAAATAAAAATTGATTGAAATCGAAATAAATTATTAAAAACTGAATTATGGAATAGACAAAAAGTTACAGTATACTGTATGTCGCATTTACCTGAGTTTCCCTCTTCTTTGGTTATTTATGAGCAATTTACAAGTGGTACAAATGGTATTTCTCAGTTTCTGTCACCACTTGAACACAAAATAAGTATCCACAAAATAATGCTCTGCAAATCAGCACATCACATTACTGCACTCTATTTAAGTATCTTGTCTGATTAACACAATCTCCCAATTATGATCCAAAATGATACCTAAATAACCAAATTATGGGTATAATAAACCTAGCTATTGCTATCTAATACCTTAGATGTCTGAGCTAGGACTGACATTACCTACTGTTGTTGGCATCCCTGTTTGCAAACCTCTACAGACCTTTCTAGCATAAAAAAACAACCTGTAGGAGCGTTCCAGTTCAAATTCCCTAGTTGCAGGTAAATTGAACACAGCATAAATTAGCTAGAAACTGTGAAAATATTCCCATATTAGCTGGTCAGCCTATAATCCCAGACGTTTAACTCATTCATTAATGTTCATAGTGTTATTACTAGAAGATTGCTTGTATTAGCCATTGTAAGCAGTATGCTAAGCTAGCACTATGCTGATTTTAAAGCTGCCTGGTTGCATTATGATGGTCACTGTGAGCGGTTTATTTATACCTGTACAGGTACACTCAACAGCTGGAGGAGACCAACAGTTCTCTCAGTGGTCCCAATGTCCAGTCTGTATGTATCTCTGTTCACCACCACGGGCCCTTACAATCTCTCCCAGGGGCTTTTACACAACCATCCATCAGTCGAAATGTCCAGTTCATCCCAGTACACAACCAAGTATCCTTTCACTCTTCTACAGTCCCTCACACTCTCTCCCAGGGGCCCTTACACACACACTTCCAGGGGCCCCCTTACACAACAATCCAACAGTCCCAATGTCTAGTTCATCCCTATACACAACCAAGGACCCTTAAACTGTCCCAGAGACCCTAAAACACTGCCAGCACTGTGGGCGGGGCAGGCGGAGAGCTCATGGTCCATGGCCTTTCTCCAGATGAAGAAGAATCCAGGTAAAATTCCCCCAGGATGATGCAGGAATTAACGTATCCAGCATTGGATTTGGTGTCTTTTTGCCTCACGTTTGATCCAGGTTTGCCTCGCCACGCAAAGACAGTGTCATCTATGAAACAGGAGCAGAAACGAGGGTGAGGACAATTAGTCAGAATTATATAAAAAATCTGCTGTATTAGACAGTGAATTAATAGCATACATTTCCACCTGAAAATTATTTCAAAAAGTAATGTAGTTTTGTAACCAGTTATTCTACTTTAAAATGATTAGTTTCTCTTATTTTACTATTTATAGAAATACGTTTCAGTACAAATATTGTCATTTAGAGAACGATTTTACAGAAAATGTAAGCAGGACAAGACCCTGACAATAGCCAGCCCAATCTCCAGACCTGAACCCTATTGGTGAGAAAACCTCTGGAATATAATCAAGAGAAAGATGGATGAACACAAGACATCAAACAAAGCTGATAAGAATTTTTGTAGACGATATATCATCCTAGAAATTATTGCGATACACAGTTTTTTTTGTCATTTTAAGACTTATATAATATAATGTCACTGACATAATAAGAGCATAGCTTAAAAAAAGCAATGATGCACCTTTTAAAAGACAAAAAAAAAATTATTAATCATTTATTATAATCAGTTTGGGAATTATATACAGTACATATTTCTTCACCTACTGCAGTCTACACTGTGGGTATGGAGTCCCAGTTATTAAAACATGATTGGCTACAATACTGTTCACTCTTATATATGTGCACAAACATACAAATAAATACAATATAGACGATATCACGATTATTATTACAAATATTTTTGAGGTCATGTTCATTTACTGTACAATAAATCGATATTGCTATTATTGTTACAGGAAGAGCTGAACTGCTTAAATTTTTGCACCGGGAGTGGCATAAGTTCACCCAAAAGCAGTGTGAAAGACTGATGGAGAGCATGCCAAGAAGTATGATATATATATATATATTAGAGGTGTGCCAAAAAATCGATTCACATAAGAATCTTGATTCTCATTTACTACGATTCAGAATCGATTTAAAATGTCCCAAAATCGATTCTGAGGGGCGGGTTTTGGACTGATTTTGGGCTGGGTATTTTTGTTGGACCTGGCAACCCGCTTGTCCCTTCAAACCGAGGTCTTCCAGACCCACACAGAGCGTAGTAGGTGTTTGAGAATCACCGGTAAGATGGCAGAACAAGCACTATATTACCTTAGATTAACGTGTAGTTTTAATGTTTTATGGCAGAATGCTTCATAACAAGCATAAAAAAGATCGCTAGTAGTTAGTTTCAGTAACTGTTAGCTAGCTAACAAGCTAACTTTCCAGTTCCACCTTAAATAACGCTACAGGTGGCTGCGGGCTGCAGCATTTAAGGCGGAACGGAAAAATAACAATAAGCTAATCAGAGCTAATTTCAGCTCCTCATCACAGAGGAATTAAGGAATGGACAATATGAATTAATTTCTCCACCTCCTGCCCCCTTTCTGAAGAAATACAACGACCTTAAATTAACTAGTTAATCAGCAGCTGCTCCTGAACTTTAGCGCTCCACTGCTATCATCACATCAGCCCAGCAGCGTCACCTACACACCACCGCTAGTAGCCTGGTAATAAAGCAGTGTTATTTATTATTTATTTATTGTTCATTAACGTCATTGTGATATCCCAGTGATTCCTCTGTCACTGAGGACCCACATTCCTGCACATTTTATTGTTTTTGTAACACATTACTTGCTCCAGGACCAGTGTATATTATGGAGGGTTTTTTTTTCAATAAGATTCATAAGCCAGAAGCAGAAATTTTTATAATTCAAATCGTTTTGAATCAAAAATCGATTTTGAATCGAATCGTGGCCCCCAAAATCGGAATCGAATCGAATCGTGAGATAGTAATCGATTCCCACCCCTAATATATATATATACACAACACTGTACAACAACAGTACTGTATACAGCAGAACCACGTTTGAAAGATTATAATAACAAAAAAAAAAAAAAGCATTTTTAGTTCAGTCTAGAATCACAGCCACTGCCTTTACTCAACATTTTACTCAATAACTGAAAAATCTGACAATACAAAAAGTGAACTGAACACAGAATAATAACTCAATTTTAATTCAATAACTTTGACAGCAAAACCCATTATATACCCATTTTAAAGGTTAAACTACATTTGGACTACATTTTTGGTGGACTACATTTTTGATTCCAGATTTTTTAAAAACATAACAGACTACTTTCAACCAAAAAAGTGGTTATATAGTATTACCAAGTGATTTATACATTTTGGGCTACAATTATTTACTAAAAGTATGTCTATTAGTAAGAATTACAAGAATAGTAAGTTCTTTTAAAGTCGTCTATTTTTTCTTAGTAAAAACAGAGAGCACAGAGTAGCAGAATACTTTACAGGACCCTATATTGAAAATTTTCTAAAAGGTTCTATTAAATGTTGGGAGCTTTTATAAGATAGGTAATCTAGAACCAGTACACATGAACACATTTTTAAAGATATTAAAACTGTTTTTAGTGCACCCAAATATTATTGCTGGTCTTGAAGCTTCTGCAGTTCTGTAGAATCTAAACAGTGCTATATTTGCCTTTTTCTACACTAAAAAATAGCATAATGATAAACAAATATTTTATAAGATGACCAAAAGAGGTTCTATAATACTGTAAAATTATTTATATTTTTTTCTTTAAAATACTTTACTAAAATATTAAATGAAGATATAAATGAGTTTGACATATTTTGTTATTTTTATTGCAAAGTTTTTGGTCCTATATAAAACCATTTTTAAAAGGTTTATTAAAAGTTGGGGGCTGTTATAAGATCTCAAATCTAGACATCCGAGAACCCTTTAAGCTCCTGCAGTTCTCTAGAGTCTAGAAAAATGTTATATTATTATATGTGGATGTAGAGTGGATGCAGATTCTAAGTAATCTCTAAAATGTGATAAACGTCCACAAGACAGCCAGGAGTGTACTAATCCACACTGTTAGTGTGGTTCTATCAAAATAAACATTTACAAGTTGTTTTCTTTGCATCAAAAGATAAATTAAACCAGACAGTCTGTGCACCACAAAAATGCCCTAATGTTCCGTAGAAGCTAAACGCTTGTGATCTGGTGGTGTTGGTGATCTGTGGTGTTGGTGATTTGTGGTGTTAGTGATATGTGGTGTTGATCATCTGTTGTGTTGGTGACCTGTGTTGCTGATATGTGATGCTGGTGATCTGTGGTGTTGGTAATTTGTGTTATTGGTGGTCTTTGTTGTTGGTGATCTGTGGTGCTGGTTATGGTGATCTGTGTTGTTGGTGATTTGTGGGGATGGTGATTTGTGATGCTGGTTATGGTGATCTGTGGTGATGGTGATTTGTGGTGATGGTGATTTGTGGTGCTGGTTATGGAGATCTGTGGTGATGGTGATTTGTGGTGCTGGTGATCTGTGGCGTTGGTGATCTGATGTTGGTGATCTGTGGTGATGGTGATCTGATGTTGGTGATCTGTGTTGGTGATTTGATGTTGGTGATCTGTGGTGATGGTAATCAGATGTTTGTGATCTGATGTTGGTGATCTGATGTTGGTGATCTGCGGTGATGGTGATCTGTGGTGATGGTGATCTGATGTTGGTGATCTGTGGTGATGGTGATCTGATGTTGGTGATCTGTGTTTAGTGGAACCGGGTCGAACCCTACCTGTTGCAGGTCAGTGCGAGGCGGACATGGACCACGCGCCCTCCATCCTCCACACGGAGAAGGCGTAGCTGAGGCGCTCGTGCGCCACGTAGCTGCAGCTCGCGCCCTTGGCGTCCGGCGTATCGCTCTGCAGCACGTGGCAGAGGAAGTGAATGTACCGCGAGGCGAGTTTGAGGGTCTGGATCTTGCTGAGTTTGTCGGACGGGAGGGTTGGGATGATTTTCCGCAGCGCCGCGAACGCCTCGTTTAGGGACTGCGTGCGCTGCCGCTCGCGCACGTTGGCCATCACGCGCTGTGTGTGCAGCTCCTCGAGCGGCGGGGGGCTTTCTCCACCTGAACACAACGGACTCGCCCTCTTCCCCCGCGCGCCCGGGCTCAACTCGGGCTCCTCGGCGCTCGCGCGGCTCCAGCGCCTCTTGCGCGCGCTGCGCTTCCTGCGCACCGGGCGCTCGCGCTGCTGCGGGTGCGGCGGCTCCCCGTCACTGAAGCTCAGGCTGTCGCGCGGAGATCCCGGAGAGCACGAGTCCTCCTCAGGCATCTCTCACTTATTTACACCACAAACAGCCAAACAAACAACCGCGCACGCGCCCCTTCCAGCACCTCAACCACGACCCGACCCAACCTCCAGTCCAGAGTTCCTCACCGGAGACCAGAGCCATACAGTTCCATAAGTTCTGAACTGCAGCCTAAACTTCAGCAGCTTTTATAGCCCCCAGCACGCGCTCAGCACAGACAGTCCGCTGATTGGCTGGGAAACTGAGAAAGAGGAGAAGAAGGAGAAGGAGTCTTAAGATGTTCCCCAGAACTCCTCCCCAAACCCCGACAGCCGTCCTGTGAATTCTCATACTCCTGCCCAGGATGATTGGTTATTTGATAAAGGCAGATTATCACTTAATCAATCATTGATATCAAACACTGCATCAATTAATAAACCAATTATTTAGTCAAACAAGCAACCAGTCAACTCAGCCAATCACCAAACTAATCAATTCATCAACCACTTAATGCATGACTCAATAAATCAATCCTTAAATCAACCAATCAATCAATGACGAACAATTAATAAACCAATAATTCTGTCAACCTTGCAACCATCAGTCTATCACTAAACCAACCATTCAGTAACCAATCAATAAACCAATAATTCAGTCAACCATCCACCAGTCAGTCACTAAACCAAGTAAACTAATAAATATATTTTATCAAAAACGAATCAATACATTAATCAATAAACAAATCACTAAAGCAAACACTCCCTTATACATAAGCATTCAATCAACCAATAAACCATCCAGTCTACTAACAAATCAATTAATCAAACAATCAATACATTAATTAATAAACTAATTACTTAAGCCAGGCGGACACTGTGCGATTTTTTTTAATCGGATGCGTTCTGGAGAGCTCAAACTGCACGTTTGAATCGTTTGTCGTGTATGAACAACGCCTGCGATTCATCTGCTCACACTGTACGGTCCGACTGACCTGCTGAGACGGGGGAGCTTACACTGCACGTCTAAACGCAGCCCGTAGGCGGAGCTTTCTTTTGCGTACAAACTCTCGCTTCAACACAACGCCTTGCAAAAGAAAGCGCTTAGCTTTACTCATTTGTGCCCTGTTGTGCGCTGAAAGTCCACGGAAGAGACGTACATGGACTCGCAGGTGGCTGAGGCGACGTGGACTCTACGGGTTGTCCGTTTTACAGAAGGAGAGCGCATAGAAAAATGACTGCGCGTCAGGCTGCGAAAGAAACACCAGCAGCTTAAATAAAATAAAATAATTTTATTTTTTATTCTGTTTATTGTTTATGTAAAAACTGGTTTTGAAACACTGAATATTAAACAAGCAATCGGTTATTCACACTGGATAGGGACTCTCATTTACAGTGCCGCTGAGCATTAACAGTTTAAACGGGATTTAAAAAATATATAAAAAATAGAAATAAAAACTGACATTTTTATAGACGAATAAAATATATACGTAAAAAAGGAAAAATAGGACCTTAAAAAAAGTTAATAAAAATTGACATAAAAGGTAAAAAATGTATATCTTATGAAGATATATATTTAATGATTTGATTAATAAAAGAAGAAAAATAATTAAAATGAATAAATAAAAAATATAAAATATAAACTCATTAAAAATTCGTTTAAAATAACCCAGGCTTTCTGCAGATTAATCAAAGTTTCAGTTAGTTTCAGTTTCAAATCATGAAAACAGCTCACCAAAACCTCAAACTATTCTTTATATTTGACAATATTTACTTACAGGTCCTTTGCTTGTACTTACAGGCCCTTACTTACTTTTATTCAACTGAACTGAGTTTCTGTAGCCTCGCGCTGAATTCAGCTCCGCGCTGCGAAAGAGAGCGAGAGAGAGGCGCAGCGCATTTTGTCTGATTTATCTTGATTAATTATCAAGATGCCACGCGCTGCTCTAAGCTGGCTTTGCATGGCTAATATTCTGGAGCACTGGACGAGATTTTAATTAATAAATTAACATATTTATAATTTTAATAAATTTGCCCTGGCGAAAAGAAACGAATAATAAAATAAAGCTTTATATTTCTGTGCATGTTTTAAGTTTTATATAATTGACGGGCAGCATCAGAGGCTGACAATGTGCTAAAATCGGGCTAAAATCGCACAGTGTCCGCCTGGCTTTAATCACCCAACTAATCAATCAACCACTCAAAGCATGACACAGTCAGTCAATTATTAAATGTACCAACCAATAAATAAAACCAATCAAAACATTATTAAAGAAGCCTATTATTACATCAATCAACCAATCAATGAATCAACAATTCAGTCAACCAACCACCAATTAATCACTAATCCACACATTCACTATAAATTAATCACCAGGTCTATGAACTAATCAACCAAACACTCAATCAATGAACCATTACCATTTAATCACCAAACTAATCAATTAGTCAACCACTCAATGCATGAATCAATAAAGCAATCATTACAACAACCAATCAATCAATGAATCAAACAAACCAGTAATCTAGGCAATCAATTTATCAAAATGAATCAATGCATTAATCAATAAACAAATAACTGAACCGAACAATCTATCAAACAACCACAAATGCATTAATTAATTAATAAACCAAACATTTAATCAATTAACCAAACAAACAAACAATCAATTACTTTTCAGATGTTTTAAGCTGATCCATGATGATGTAAAAGCTGATCATCCAGGTGAAAACACACCTGAGCTTAATGTACTGGAGGGTCTATCAGCCTGACCAGCATGAACCAACTGCTCGTTCAAACTGGCTGAGTAGTTTTGGTAACACTGGTGATGCTATTGAACAGTTTGGTAGCACTGGTTTTACTGGTGAACCATTAAACCATTAAAAAAAAAGCATAGCCATACTAATGAAGAGCTATAACATCAGAGGGTCATGTGACACAAACTCTAATGCCTTGATCTGTACTGGTCGGATGATGACACTGACATGACAAATGTACATCAGACTTAGGACATCTGTCCTGTTGTTCCACCAGGGGGCGGGGTCTTCTTCCTGAGCTCTCTTCTTTAATGTTGTTTTCCTCTTGAATGAGTGATTGATGTTGAGTATCTTTATCATTTTTAGAACTTCACCCTTCATGTGCACTACCAGTCAAAAGTTTGCACAAACCTTAAATTTAGCCTTTTTTTCATTAATTTGTTCTACATTGTAGATTAATACTAAAGTCATTAAAACAATGAAGAGAGACATCATCAGGACTCATCATCACATGCTGGTACCTCTATGCTCATGGACTGGTCTAGTGTCTGTACAGTTTAACCTGAAGCAGAAGCAGATAGCTGTATTGATAGCTGTAGTAATTATCTGGCTAACTGTTCAAGTTAAAAAGTCCCGCTGATAGTCGGGTTAAGGTTGGATCACAGTCATCATGTTGGTCCAAATCCGAGGGTAATTACTATAATCCAGTCTGCCTGAAGAAATCATACAAGTCCTTTGGGTGAGAACGAATACCTGAGTCTGATTTAACTGGATTATAAAAGTAAGTCTTCTTAAAATACTACGAATGCAACCTCAGACAGTGCACAGCAGGATTAGCCAGTAGACTTTGTCTGAGGGAGGAATCTGTACCTACTGTCTGTGACAAGTCAGTAGATGTAACTACTTTCAAATAAGTTCACAGTTAAGCATAAATTAGCTTGTTCATGTTTTGCCACTTAGCACAAGCTAACACTAACTTGTGGTAAACACTCACCATTTAGATGTGGCATGGTTAGCAACATCTTATTTGCATAAATGTGACAGAGCCCTTAAACAGATCATTCTGAAAGGGACTGAAACTGGTGAGAATGGACCTGGTAAGATCTCTTTATTTGAGAGTGATTTTGTGTAAATAACTTCATGGACATGTTTTTATAGCCCATAGACCAGATGTCACTAATAGGCGGACCGCGGTCCGGGTCCGGGTCCGGGTCCGGACCCAGACGTTGTCCAATCCGGACCCAAACCGATAAACTACAGAGAATTCTGACCACGTTCATTTAAAGCGGCGGAACGTTTATTGTCATTATGGTTTACGTGCTTTACAGCGCAGTAAGCTTTACCGACACAAGAGTGCAAAATATTCCACTTTACTCCACCTGATCAGAACTCCTCAGCAAGAAAAAAAAACTCCCTCGCTCGCAGGCGCGCTCTCTCTCTCTACTCCCAAAACAACCCTACCTCAACAATAAGGCAGCCCCCAGGGGACAAAAAGCTTTGGCAAAGTCTGATACAGTAATAGGCAGTAATAGGCAGTAATAGGCAGTAATAGGGAGTGTAGGGAGAGGGGCCCATTAATTTTTTTTTTGTTCCAGCTCACGTTCCTCGTGTACTAGCATGGATAGGTGCCCACTGACATTGAGCGTGTACAGGGCCCAAAATTTGCTGCTACACCCCTGCATTGAATTAATGACAACATTCCACAAACCAATCAGTGTGAAGTGCAGAAGGACGCAATCCATGTGATGATGGTGAAAGAATGTAGTAATTATTTTTTTTTTGCGCTCATTTACTAAACTGCAGTGTGAACCTGAAACTAACCAGACTAAATACAGAACAGAATACAATGTAGTAAACATATCAACTTCGGTGTGGACTCTGGTGATCTAAATCATTAAACTATGATTTGTTCATTTGAAGGGTTAACACCAAAACAGAGTGGTGGGAATGGGGTTCCATAGGAACCTAACCTAACAGGACCAGAATTAATGACCAAACTACTCTGCAGTATCAACAGACAGTGCAAAAGGGATTTCTACAGTTCCAGTGGATTCCCAAATCTTTGCGATGTCATTTATCTTCATAAACAAGTGTTCCTCTGTCCCTCACAGAACCTGAGGAGATCCACAGGAGCCTACAGCGAATTATCCTCACTTCATCTGTAAAGATCTTTAAGGTACAGTTTTAAAACCCACAGCGCACTGTGGATAAACACTATACGCTGAACTCTGCACATCACCCAGACTGATCTCCCTGCCTCAGAGCAGCAAGTCAACAACAGCTCTTCCTCTCCAGCCAGAGCTGCGATGATGATTCATGTGGTGACTCAAGAGTCAGGAGAAGTTCAGGAGCCAAATATTTCACGGCCGCTCCCTCAGCACCGCCGCTCAGCCAGATCTACTGCAGGGCTGGAGCCAGGGCCTATCAGTAAGGACTTGCTCCAGGACTTGCTTTATTAAGTATCAGCTGAGCTGTGGAAAGAACGTCTGCTGCTGACCAGTTCATATAAACTGGGAAATCAACCGGCCAGTTCAGTAGATTTCTCTGATCGTACCTTTCACTCCATTTATTATCACAGTATTCCCTTACAGAACCTCCAAACACAACCAGTTCAGTCTGCTCAAATAAACTCTGGAGAGAAATGTCAGGTTCATTCTACACCATTTTTTTTGTTGATCGCTGACAGAAATTCAGCTCAGCTCGGATTTACAGATGCCCGGCAAAGCTAGATATCTGACCCAGTCAGTGACTGGGAGTCAGCCGCAGCGGTTACCAACAGCCAATGGAATTAACCCTTGTGTGGTGTTCATATTTTTGTTACTCGTTTACTTTGTTACTTGTATTTAATTCAGCAAAATTAAGCAATTTTACATTAAAATGCTTTACACATGCTTACTTCACCTGAATTGCAAGCAATATAAACAGCTTACATGGTTAATATTTGCCCTTTACCTTTCTTATGTTACATTTCTTTCAAAAAGAGCTACTCTTTTCTTTATTAGTTTTTTAATAAAATTTAAAAGAAAATGAATTAAACTCAAGATATGAGTAGAAAATTAGTTTAATTTCAAATTTACAAATGAAGCAATGTTTATTAGCCCTTGGCCAAACATACTGTATGTAATATAAATGGGGGGGGGGGGGTGGTGGTGTACATTGTGTGTTTATCGAAAATGTGTTTTGATATTGAGTTAGAAAAAATATATTTTAAGTATCATTTGATGAAAAATGAAAACGGGTCCCACAGACCAGAACACCACACATGGGTTAAAAAGAGAACCATGGGTCCAAAACGCAAAATGCATTCCCAGTGCTGTTTATGGAGAGTCTGACCACTTTTTGTCCCCCGTTATATCAGTAAATGACTGTTAAACTCTAAAGGGAGCCGGCGAGTGAGTCCTCTATGAATGGGGTAAATGGAGCTAAAAGCTAAAAACTTCAAAAATGTTAAATAATAATGAACTACATGTTCTGAATATTTCTTTAATTTTAGAAAGTCAACTTGATAAAAACCTTTGTATCAACTCAAGATGTTAAGTTAAATAATTTGTTCAAATATTCATTACTTATTGTTTCAACTTGATGCACTGAGTTAAGTGTTTAATTTGTCATTTTTAAAAGATGATCTGTTTAGTCAAATAAACTAAGAATTCATCTTTATTTTAACACACACTTTCAAGTTAAAAAAACTTTAGTAATATTCACATAACTTATCATTTTAAGTTAACCATGGGTATTCTCAACATATTTAGTATATAATTATTTAACTGCCAATACTGACAGTACAATAATGGAGCAATACAGAAGTAAACTCAAAGTCAGCATACTGTGATCACTAGAAACCCAGAATAAAGTTAATGTGCTCTTACAGCTCTACAACACTGAGACCTGCCAATCAACATGTATATTATAATTACTGCATGCCCAGGATAAGGTATCTTTGGGCAACAGACAACACAAAGATGGTAAGTAAGGGAGAGGCCACACCCAATATGCAATTATATGGTACCAGGAGCCTATAGGAAAGCTGCATGAACCAACATCGACATCAACATCGAAAGAGCATTGACACAGGTAGTGACTAACAGTTGGTTCAAATCACATTTTTTCATTGGCTCAACAAACATTTTTAAGTTTACAGGTTGAAGTTCTCTAAACTCATTGTATTGAGTTGTGCTGGATGGTAAGTTCACTCAACTTAATAATATTAGTTCTCCTGACTAAAACACAGAATTACTTTTTAGAGTGCACAGTGAGAAATTGTGTAATTTGTGTTGCTGATCAGTCATGTAGTGTAAAATGTTGAAACAACTGAAGGACTCACAATTATAACACAACCAGTTGTGTAGTGTGAACAACACAATGACTGATGACTCAAAAACTCGTATTGTGAACCTGACTAGTCGGACTAATCATCTGTTCAAAGGAAGGACACAGAGTAGGTCCAGATCAAGGTTCAGGGTAATATTCCAATAATGTCTCATTCATATAAATTTTTTAATGTCAAAACCAAATCAATCAATCAATCAACCTTTATTTTCAGTCGGGAAAACATTGAGGGTGGCCCTCATTTACAATGTTGCCGAGCATTTACAGCATCAATAAAATGTAAAACATTTAATAAGAAATTTGAAATATTAAGGAATAAAATAGTAAAAATAATTGACCATTAAAAATGTACACATAAAGTACAATTTTTAATAAGAAGAAAAAATGTTTTCAGTTTACAGCGGAAATAAACAGGATTGGCCTTAATGTTTTGTAGGGGACTTTTTGTCAGTAACTATAGAAGTATTTATGTATTAGTGTTTAACTGTAGTCTATAAGGATGTTCATGCTTTCATACTCTCTTTATTCGCCACATCGGGGGGAGATACGCTAGGGAACACAGTCTACAGGAACTTTGATCTCCAAGAGGAGGAACACAAGGTCAATCCACATATATAATTTAAATAAGTAATATTTCAGACATCTATTTGGAAAATGATCTATTTGAAATTGAATTATATACCCAATAGTACTAGACTCCCAGCGTGTGTGTGTGTGTGTGCGTGCGTGCGTGCGTGCGTGTGTGTGTGTGTCAGTTGGGGTCAGAATAAGTGCTGCAGCTGTGTGTAGATGAATGCAGGAGGAGGGGTGATGTTTAGGGGAGGGGTCCGTCAGGCCCGGCCAAAAACAACAAGCGCAGGATGGATTCTCCTGCTAAACTTCAGCCACAGCGTCCACCCACTAACACTCCTCACACACACACACACAGACTGCAGCTGCAGAGATAGAGAGAGAGAGAGAAAGAGAGACAGAGAGATGAAGATCATAAAAATAGTTGCACCCAAAATGATTCAACTGACAGGAATGAAACTTGGTGGGTACTCTTCCCAGCCTGTCATGGAGTGACACAGAATGACAGCCAGTGTCGGGGCACTGGATTATAAGGCACACTATCAGTAAAGGTCTATTTTCTGGTCTATTTTCATACATAAGGTGCACCGGATCATAAGGCACATTATGCAACACTAGTAAGGAACAGAGGTGTCGCCATGTTTTCCTTCTAATTCAGCAGGTCTTGCTTATATTTGGTTGAGGTGTAATTTAATTTAATGCCAGATTACATTTGGTCTTCATTACAGCTCAATGTTACGTTAATGATGTCCTGCAACCAGTGGCTCTACATTAAACACACATTCTGATGCACTATTGCAACAGGACAATGCTCGTCCACATACTGCTACTGTCTCAAGAGCTTGCCTTAAATACACTAGAAGACACTATGCCATGATCAGGTGCGTCTAAAGCCTTATCCCTGATTAAACATGTGTGGCATGCTATTGGATGCTATTGAACGCTCTATACACCCCTACCACACAATCTGTAGGAACTGTGTGAGAATATTGATGCTGCATGGGATGGATTATCATAGGACTCCATTAGGACCCTCTACAACTCTCTATGTCTCTCTGAGACGTTACGTGTAGCTCAGTAAATTTGGCAGTATCACTTTATTTGAATGGTCCATTATAGATGTGTCATAGATGCTCAAATAACATTCATCTTACATTCAACTAAATGTTCATTAAATGCAACTTTACCATTAGTTGTAAATGACCCTACCCTTAGCCCTAACCTCAACCATATTTCAACCCTAAAACCTAACCCAAACCTTAATCTAAAACTTAAGTCTGACCCTAAACCTAGGCTTAAAACGTTAGGATTCCAGGATTAAAGTTGGATGGAGGATTACATTCAATAAAGAATCATTTACTGTCACTTTTATTTTATTTTTTTCAACTTTATATACAATTAGGAGCAGGTACTAGCATTTACTAACTGGAATATTTGTACTTTTGCCATCTTCTCTAAAATAATATTGTCTTTTTATAAGAGAGTGCTTTTTTGTTTGTCTTTTGTTTGTTCAAATAACTGTATGTCTTTTTGAAAGTCTTCAGTTTGGTTGCCATTAGTTTGTTTGACCAAACTTTGCTAATAATAATAAAACACTGCCTGGCCAAAATGATGTGGGGTTGCTGCAGTTGGTCTGCAGGTTTAGGTTCAGCAACAGTATGTGTAGAAAGAATGAGGTCAGCTGACTACCTGAATATACTGAATATAGACCAGCTTATTCCATCAATGGATTTTTTCTTCTCTGATGGCACAATCATATTCCAAGATGAACAATGTCAGGATTCATGGGGCTGGAATTGTGATCAATTGAGATCATCATTTTCACACATGGATTGAGAGAGTTCACCACAGAGTCCAGATCTTAACCTCATTGAGAATCTTTGGGATGTGCTGGATGGAGAAGAGCTGCTTTGTGCAGTGGTCAGACTCTACCATCATCAATGCTGCTGCAAGATCTTGGTGAAAAATTAATGCCACAGTGAATTTGTGCTGCAATCAAAGCTAAAGGTGGTCCAATGAAATATTAGAGTGTGACCTTTTTCTTTGGTGGCAACTTTTTTTTGCCAGGCAGGGTGGGATAATAATATATTGGCTCTTTTTTCTCTACAACCCACAATCCATCCTCACTAAGTTTCAAAGAATTCCTGACTACTCGATTCTCATTTTTCTCTCTTTATTTAACACAACAGTTTGCATAATGTTATCCCATCTACACTGCAGTATAGGCCTGGATACATTTCCTTTATTTCAATAAATTGAGACAATTTGTTGCCTCCATTTTTTAGATGTAAATTAATTTAATTTATGTATTTTTGTTATAGCAATGGCTTTGCACAGCAATTCTTCTTTCAATTCAAGTGAATGAAATAGATTTAAATCTCCATTTGAATATATTTGTGGTCACTAATTCAAAGTAGTTGATTAATCTTATGTAAGACAAACCTATGTTTTCAAACAAATTGTGGTTTTACGGTTCAGTCATAAAACAATATCTCTCCATTACTCTTCTCAGAAATTCCTAAATGTGCTGTCTACAGTCTGTTGACTCACTTTCCCACCCAGAATCGGCTCCTGGATCCCAACCAGTCTGGCTTCAGACTCCCTCGTGGCCATTACTGAGAAGCTCAACACGGCAAGATTAGCCAAGCTGTCACCAATCCAGATTCAGGTCCAGATTCTTCACGAGATCTTCAGATCCACCCCAGCCCAACTGGAAAACTCAGGCTCTGTGGTAGTGTTCCAGTCCTGGCCTAAAGGGTACTGTTATCACCTAACATTAAGAAGATCCACAGCAGCTCCATACTGGCTCTTCACTGGTGTCCCTCAAGGCTCAGTCTTTACCCACTCTGGTTTCATATAATATTCAGTATCTTCTTCTTAAGGCCTCTTCTGTTACACTTTTTTTTATAACATTCTTATTCTAATTCTCATTTTCTGCTTTCCTTCTGAACGTCCATCTGGCATTTATCTGGCAGTATTCAACACAACAAAGTAAACCCCTCTTTGTTTCATTGCAGCCATTTGCTAAAATAAAAAAATATATATTTCTCAAAAAAGAAATACCACATAGTCATAAGTATTCAGTATTGACTGGAAGCACCTGACATGGGTCTTCTGGGCAATGATGCAACAAGTTTGTCACACCTCTACTCTCCAGTTCCATTGGATGGTGAACGTGGAAGGAGGTGCTGTGGTCAGATGAGACCAATGTTGAATTTTAATGTTGAAAAGTAACACTGCTCATCACCCTAAACACACCATCCCTACTGTGAAACATGGTGGTGGCAGCATCATGCTATTAAGATACTTTTCTTCAGCAGGGACAGAGAGGCTGTTCACAGTTAGTGGGAAGATTGATGGAGCTAAATGCAGGGCAAACCTGCTGAAGGCAAAAAAAGACTTGGGAAGGAGATTTACCTTCCAGCAAGACAATGACCCTAAACATACAGCCAGAGCTACAGTGGAATGATTTAAATAATCAAATAATTGAATTATTTGTGTTATAAATGCCCAGTCTTAAATTGCATTGATCATCTGTGGCAAGACATGAAAATTGCTGTTCACAGATGCTCTACATCCAGCTCGGCTGAGCTTGAGCTGTTTTATTAAGAAGAATGTGCAAAAATCTCTAAAGTCTCTAAATGTGCAAAGCTGGTAAAGACAAATCCCAAAGCACTTGCAGTTGTAATTGCAGTGAGTGGTGGCTCTACTAAGTATCATTTGATAAAAATGGTGAAAACCATGTATAATGTTCATTCCAATTCACACTTATGCAAACTTATGTGTTGGTCTATCACTAAAAATCTCAATAAAGGTTGTAAGGTGACAAAATGGGGAAAAGTTCAAGAGGCATGAATACTTTTGCAAGCCACCGTAAAGTGAATGTAAATTGTTACCTCTATTCTATGAGCTGTTTTTTACAGTTGGTGCAGCTCTGCTTCTGAGAACATTTCACATCATGTTGTAAAGGCTTCAGGAAGATTAGCCTGTAATGTTACAGAAATCATTTTTTGGAACCTTCTGAAAACCTGTGAAATAGTAATGGTTTGCATCATGACATTTCTTGAACATTTCTAAAATAATGTTCCCAGCGAGACGAATGCTAACATTATGGAAATGATAAAAGTAGCATTTCCAAAAATACAAATTAAAACATTGACACCAGTGAATGGTGACTTTAGCAGAACATTCTAAGAACAATTCAATTTTTTTACAGAAAAAGTTCTACTAATAACTTCAGAACAGAAATAGTCAAATTTCATTTTGAACTTTGGGCCATTCGAGCCCCAAACAAAGCTTAGTCTTGAGGGTTTGCCGCTGCTAAGCTCACTAGCCAATTTACCTTCATAGATCTAAAGCCAAACTAAAGTAGATTTTACTCGCCAAACAGATCATACACTGAAAAAAAATAAATCTGAGCGTTAGTAAATGTAACATAATTAAATCTTTGTTATCAACAACAAAGAAACATGTTTCTACCTTTCTACATAAATATATCTAGTTTTTTATTACTCCACATTTGTTCAAAATACAAGACATTGTGTATTTTTTCCTTTATATAATTTATTTATGCAATCCCAACAAATATTTTTAGGTACACAACAAATCTGCTTCACAAACAAAAGTCTTGTTATATTTACTAGGGTTTTAGTCACTACCTGTGTCGATTCTCTTTCTACAGTGTTGGTTCATGCAGCTTTCCTATAGGCTCCTGGTACCATATATTTGCATATTGGGTGTGGCCTCTCCCTTACTTACCATCTTTGTGTTGTCTGTTTCTCAAAGCTACCTTATCCTGGGCGTGCAGTAATTATAATATACATGTTGATTGACAGGCCTTAGTGTTGTAGAGCTACTGAGTTTACTCCTGTATTGCTCCATTATTATACTGTCAGTATTGGCAGCTAAAATAATAATATACTAAATATGTTGAGAATACTCATGATTATCTTAAAATGATAAGTTATGTGAATATTACTGAAGTTTTATTAACTTGAAAGTGTGTTAAAATAAAGATGAATTGTTAGTTTATTTTACTAAACAGATATTTTTTTAAAAAGGACAAATTAACACTTAAGTTGAGTTAACTCAGCTTTTTAAGTCAGCAGTGTACAAGAGAAAATTAAGTTGACAATACTTAAAAGAGTCCTGAAAAGTATGTTAGCACTACTCTTGCTTGATCTACCTAATTATCTGATGCAAAAAGTTAACATGATTTTTTTAAGTAGATCAAGCACACTATTTTTTTCAGTGTGGTTAATCCACTACATTTAGGGTGAGGAGTAAAAAATCTACACATTGATTTTTGGCAGAACTATTGTTTTGAGTCAGGAAACACTGTAAGAAATATAATAAATTCTTCAGTGGAGGTTCTGCGAGCAGATGATTTCCAAAAATGTGTGGGAGTGACAACGATATATCTGAGCCTGTCCACAGCTGTGCGATTTTTCCACCGTACTCACTGTTCAATTCACCTTCAGAGTCCACGCTCCCCGGGGGAACTCCTGTCTGTCAGAGCACAATCACCGCCTCCACCACCGTGTTGCTTTTGGAACAAAGTGCAGGCAGCCACATTTATTATTTATACACTGACAGAGAAGCCCGGTGAAGACTCACGGCCACTGGAGGAACAGCCCGAGTTCAAGACTTTTCACTGAACCTTCTTTACAATACTAAACCACTAAAAAAAAAATGTTTTAAAAAACATTTTCATACAGTCATTGGCACTCATCAATTTTTGTTTGTGTGTGTTGGAACAACATACAAACTAAGAATAAAAAAGGCAAAATGTATATAATTTCACACAAAACTCCAAAAATAGGCTGGGCAATCTTTATTGGCACCTTCAGCTTAATATTTGGCTGCAATATCTGAAATTAATGTCTTCCTATAATCATTTCAACTGGATTTTTAGACCACTCTTCCTTTGCAAACAGCAACAGATCTCTCATATTTTAAGATGCATTTCTTTTTTTGAAGTGAGGTCATTGTCCAGCTGAAAGACCCATAAACATACAGTCATATGAAAAAGTTTGGGCACCCCTGTTAATCTTAATCATTTTTAGTTATAAATATTTGGGTATTTGCAACAGCCATTTCAGTTTGATATATCTAATAACTGATGGACAGAAATGGCTTCTTTCGCATCACTCTCCCATACAGCTTCTCCTTGTGCAAAGTGCGCTGTATTGTTGACCGATGCACAGTGACACCATCTGCAGCAAGATGATGCTGCAGCTCTTTGGAGGTGGTCTGTGGATTGTCCTTGATTGTTCTCACCATTCTTCTTCTCTGCCTTTCTGATATCTTTCTTGGCCTGCCACTTCTGGGCTTAACAAGAACTGTCCCTGTGCTCTTCCATTTCCTTACTATGTTCCTCACAATGGAAACTGACAGGTTAAATCTCTGAGACAACTTTTTGTCTCCTTCCCCTGAACAACTATGTTGAACAATCTTTGTTTTTAGATCATTTGAGAGTTGTTTTGATGAGCCCATGATGCCACTCTTCAGAGGAGATTCAAATAGGAGAACAACTTGCAATTGGCCACCTTAAATACCTTTTCTCATGATTGGATACACCTGGCTATGAAGTTCAAAGCTCAATGAGGTTACCAAACCAATGTTGTGCTTCAGTAAGTCAGTAAAAAGTAGTTAGGAGTATTCAAATCAATAAAATGATAAGGGTGCCCATACTTTTGCACCGGTCAAATTTTGGTTTAATGCATATTGCACATTTTCTGTTAGTACAATAAACCTCATTTCAGTCCTGAAATATTACTGTGTCCATCAGTTATTAGATATATCAAACTGAAATGGCGAACACCCAAATATTTAGAACTAAAAATGATTAAGATTAATAGGGGTGCCCAAACTTTTTCATATGACTCTAAGATGCAAAGCCAGCTTTTTGACACTTCACCCTACATTGCAACCCAAAATCCTTTGGTAATCTTCACATTGTATGATGCCTTGCACACAGTCAAGGTACCCAGTGCCAGAGGCAGCAAAACAAGTCCAAAAATCATTAAACCTCTATTGTATTGGACTGTATGTACTGTTCAATTCTTGGTAGGCCCCATTCCATTTTCATAGACTTAAGTCCAAGGCAAAAATATTTTGTGAGGCCAAGGGGTAAAAGTGGGATAGAGGAGTGAAGGAGTGAGAACAGGAAATGATGTTAGAAGTAATTAGTTTTTTAGAGGTGTTTTTAGAGTAAGTGCTCTTTGAAGAGCTCTGTCTTCAGGAGTTTATTGAAGATAGTGAGAGATTCTCCTGATCTGGTAGTAGAAGGTAGTTAGTTAGAGGTGTTAGGAGAGTAAGTGCTCTTTGAAGAGCTCTGTCTTCAGGAGTTTATTAAAGATATTGAGAGATTCTCCTGATCTGGTAGTGGAAGGTAGTTTGTTCCACCATTGGGGAACTCTGTATGAGAACAGTCTGGATTGCTGTGTGAATGTTTGGTAAAGCTAGGTGAGGTTCACTGGAGGACGTAAGCCTTAATGAGTGAGTGCAGGTAGGAAGGAGTCTATTCCTTTCTCACGTTGTTGGCGATTGTAAGAGATTTGAACTTAATGAGCAGCTATCAGTAGCCAGTGGAGCTCAATGAGCAGTGGAGTGACATGTACCCATTGTTGCTGGTTGAAGACCAGGTACGCTTCTGCGTTCTGGACCATCTGAAGGAGCTTTACTACACAGTCTAGGAGCTCCATTAGCATTGCATTGCAGTAGTCGGGGCGTGAGATGACCACTGCTTGTACCAGTAGTTGGGTGGCCTGTGCAACCTTTGTCAGGGAGAGTAAGAGAGAGTTGATGGTTCACAGTAGTTTTCGCAGGCTCCGAGTGATCCAGCAGGCTAAGCGCTGACACTTTGATCAGGGGATCGCCGGTTCGAATCCTGTTAATGTAGCTTGCCATCAGCTACCGGAGCCCTGAGAGAGCACGGTTGGCCTTGCTCTCTCTGGGTGGGAAGATGGCACTTACTCCCCACATCACTCCAAAGGGTGATGTCGGTCATCACAAGGCACCTGTGAGCTGATGTATCAGAACCGAGTCGCTTTGCCATTGGCTGTGCTGCATCAGCAGGAGAAAAGAGGGGGGGGCTGACTTAACATGTGTCGGAGGAGACATGTGTTAGTCTTCACCCTCCTGGTGTTGAATTATCACTAGTGTAAGTTGTAGAGAAAATTGGAAAAAAATTAGAAATAAAATTATAAAAAACAGTAGCTTTTGGTAAACAGTAGAATGATGTGCTTTACCAAAAATCTCTAACTTGGTCTAATCTGTTTACAAGATGTTTTCCCAGAAGGACTTTGGATTACTCAGGTACATTTTGGCTGCAGTCGAGCTTTTTTATGTTTCTGTGTCAACAGGGGTCCTCCTTGGTCTTCTTTCATTTCATTCAAATGTCGACGGATAGTTAGCACTGACACTGATGCACCCTGAGCCTGCAGGACAGCTTGAATTTCTTTAGAACTTGATTGGGATTGCTTATCCACCATCCAGACTATCCTGGATTGTGAACCTTAATTACTTTTTCTCTTCTATATTCTCTGTTATTTAATGTTTTAGAAAATACATGATTTAATAGATTTATTAATGTATGTTTTGTATAATTATGATAACGAATGTACAATTTAATACAAAGACCGAGACGAGACCAGGAGTGCTCATTTATGGTCTTAAGACCAAAACCAGACTCAAGAACTACAACACTAAGACAGATTCTGATTATGTGTGATATATTGGGGTAAAAAGTACATCAAATGCCTCTGTAAAAGTACTCAAATTACCTAAGAACAATAACCAATTACTTTTTTATTGTCCACCACAGTACATCACTAAAGGAACACAGTTGTCCTACAGTCTCTACAGCTGCTTGTTTGTTGAGTGTTATAAAAGTAAGTAAAGGTGAGACAGTGCTGGATAAGAGAAGGAGAGAGTCGAGGTGTGAGACAGTTCAGGAGAGGCAGACAGTGAGGTATGTGCTGAGTACAGAGGTGCAGAGAGAGCAGTGAGAACTTCACCACTCTTCCCAGCAGGCCACTGTAAGCTAAACCCCACCAGAGCCTCCTGAAGCCAAGCCTCCTCCACACTTCCTGGAAACGGAGCTTTGAACTTCCCGCACCAGAATCTCTCACGCTGGAGGAGCAGGACGTTCTGAAGCCCTCTGAGAGCATGGAGAAGAGGATTTTATAGGCTGTTACTGTACACTCTTAAAAATTAAGGTGAAGAAAAGGTTGTTGGGAGCAATGCTGTAGAAGAAACAGGTCTCAAGGAACCTTAAAAATAGTATATTAGTATATTATTATTTAACTACCAATACTGACAGTGTAATACTGGAGCAGTATAGAAGTACACTCCGTAAAGAGCAGAGCTCCAAGCCAACTTACTGTGATCACTAGGAAAACAGAACAAAGTTAACTTGCTCTTATAGCCTACAAAAACTGAGGCCTGGCAACCAACACATATATTATATTACTTTATGCCCAGGATAAGGTAGCTTTGGGAAACAGACAACGCAAAGTTGGTAAGTAAGGTAGAGGCCACACCCAATATGCAAATATGTGGTGCCAAGAGCCTATGGGAAAGCTGTATGAACCAACACTGCAGAAAGGACATTGACACGTGTAGTGACTAAAAGTTGGTTGAAATCCCATTTTTTATTGGCTCAACAAAAGTTTTCAGGTTGAAGTTCTCTGAACTCATTTTATTGAGTTATACTGGCCGGTAAGTTCACTTAACTTAATAATATTAGTTCTCCTGACTAAAACACAGAATCACTTTTTAGTGTCCAGTTTCATCATAACATTTTTGACAGTCTTTGCGACTGCACTTAAGGATACTTTCAAAGTTCTTGAAATGTTACTGATTGATTGATTGACCTTCATTTTTTGAAGTCATTTTTTTCTTTACTTTACACTGTAAAACTAAATATGTTGACTAAACTCAAAACTTTTGTCGTAACCGATTGCCTAATAAAGTTTAAGTTCATGTAATATAATTCGTAAGTACAGTGAACTGAGGGGACTGGGGGACACACCCAGTATGCAAATCGATTGTGACAGAAGCCAGTGGAAAAGAGGCTGCCAATGGCAACAGACTAAACTCAGTTATTATAAGTTGGTTCAACTCAAAGATCTCAGTTGGAATGTATATATGTTCCCACAAATGTTCAACTAACTCAAAATAGTTGAGTATTTTTTAGAAATCTCCAATTTTATGTAAAACAGACTAAATTTATTTTATTTATTTAAACAACTTCTGGGTTTACAGTGTAGTAATAGCACCCAGCTATTTTTTGTAGCTCAAACATCTGGAGTTAAACAAAAATGTGTGAAAGTGTTAAATTGTGTGAGTTTATTCTCCAACTTAAACTACAAGTTGAGTTGAGGGGAACTCTTTGGTGGTGTAGTGTTTCAGAGTTTATTCAAAGGTGTTGAGGAGCATGACTAAACTCTCTAATGGGCGTGTTCCCAATCCTAATTTACCATGTGAAGTCTTGCCCACCAGGGATACTTTCCATGGGGTATTTTATGATATTTTATATAATGGTTGTTTGCCTAGCTGACTTGTTGTTGGCTATAAGAACAAGTTACCGTCTTTTGCTTTGTGAAGTGTGACAAACTGCTGGCAATGCACTGATAATTGCAATGCAGGATTAAAGTTGCCATGCAAAGAGAAAATATACACTGACATGCATTTTTTGAGTATGACATTTATATTGTAATCAGCAATGTTGCTTTTGTTATTGTACTGCTAAATGTTCCAGGATTTTAAAATAATCCAATGTTTTTTAACATTGGTTTAGTAACACACATTTTTGCATTATTTGTACTGTAAAGGAGTTTATGTTAAAATGAACTCCAGCTGAGAGCTGTATTTTACTTTAGATGGGATACATATTTTAACACATTAACCACATCAGTTCAGATTTAACTCCTCAACAGAGTTAAAAGGCCAACTACCAGAAAATAGTTACTTTAACTCTGTCATAGAGTGTATTCGATGGTCACACATATACACTTAAAATGAGTTGATATTAACTCTCCGGGAGAGTCTAATATAGTGTAGTGTAGTCAAGTCAAGAGTCAAGAGGCTTTTATTGTCATTACATCTGAGTACAGGTACACAGTGTGATGAAATTACGTTCCTCCGGAACCATGGTGCAACATAGAACAACAAGCCATAGACAACATAAAGTGCAGGAGTGACGACAGTGCAACATAAAATTATAAAATTATAACATTAAATAACAATAAATAAAATAAATACAAAAGATGAGACAATTTAAAAGACAGGACAGTGCAGTACCGATACGGTATAATAAAGTGTATAGTGGGGATAAGGTGCAGAGATGTGTAACATACTGTAACATATAGAACATATATAATCACAGCAGTTACTGAGGTAGAGAGTTTATAGTTTTTGAGAGTGGCAGCAAATATTGCTGATAGGAATAAAGTCATGTCAGTCTCTGTGTGCTGAGTGTGTGTGTGGGTGAAGTTCAGTCTTTGTGTGTGGTAGGTGGGGTGGGGTTCAGCTGTCTTTGTGTGTTGAGAAGTCTGACTGCCTGGTGGATGAAGCTGTTGCAGAGTCTAGTAGTGGAGGCTCGGATGCTCCTGTATCTTCTGCCGGATGGAATCAGAGCGAAGAGTCCGTGTGAGGGATGGGTGGGGTCGTCCACAATGCTGGTGGCTTTGCGGATGCAGCGTGTGGTGTAGATCTCGGTGATGGAGGGAAGAGAGACTCCGATGATTTTCTCAGCTGTCCGCACTATCCGCTGTAGGGTCTTGCGGTCTGAGGTGTTGCAGTTCCCAAACCAGACGGTAATGCAGGTGCTCAGGATGCTTTCTACAGTCCCTCTGTAGAACATGGTGAGGATGGGAGGTGGGAGATGTGCTTTCCTCGTAATACAGTGAATAGTAATAGTTACTATTCACTGTATACCAACTTTACTAACTGATGCTCTCAAACACATTAAGAGGCAAGGAATTCGAGTAATTAACTCTTGACAAGTTCAGCACAGCTGTTAACTGAAAGCCTGAATTCCAGGTGACTCTACTTCATAAAGCTGACTGAGAAAATATATGTGTGACCATCAAATACACTCTATGCCAGAGTTAAAGTAGCTCTTTTCTCTGTTTAGGAGTTAAATCTTACCTGTTGTGGGAGTTAAAATATTTATCCCATCTAGAGTAAAACACAGTACGGGGGTCAGGGTACAGTGCAGGCACCAGGATATTGCATTTTCAAACCTTGGAGTTCTGGAGGCTTCAGCCAGACCTCTCTTTTCCGATGTGATGGAAGTGAGGAACAGAGAGGGGAAAGAGTGGTGGTGCTGGTGCTGGTGGTGCTGGTGGGGTTCACCTACTGCTGTGTGATGTGTTTGCACCTGCAGCTCACGCCAATCACTGACATCTGCTGGACATTAGGAGACCATCCACTAAATAACCGTGTTAAAGAGGTTACTGACATTCTTCACATGAAAGCCAAGGCCAGTTTTGATCCTGGAGAGAGCAGTGCCCAGGGTACCATAGCACCACAGTACCAACATTAAACAACTTTACAGTGGCCTGCAAAATCATTCATATTCCTTGAGCTTTTTTCATGTTTTCACCTTACAACCACACATTTAAATAAATTCAATTGAGATTTTAAGTGATACAAAAAGCACATGATTTTGAAGTGGAATGAAAATGATACATGTAATCAAAATGAAAATGTTAATCAAATAAAAATCTGAAAAAGTGTGTCATGCAAAAAAAGTATTCCACCCCCCTATATCAATACTTAGAAGAGCCAATTCACTGCAATTACAGCTCCATCTATTTTTCCCCTTTCTTCTTTATAAAATAGCTCAAGGTCAATCAGGTCGGATGGAGAGCATCTGTGAACAGTAGTTTTAATGTTTTGCCACAAAAGCTTTATGGGATTTAGGTCTTTTAGGACTTTGATTGAATCATTCTAACACATGAATATTCTATTATCTAAACTATTCCACTGTAGCTCTGGCTGTATGTTTAGAGTCATTTTCTTGCTGGAAGGTGAATCTGATTCTCATTCTCAAGGTTTTTTTTTCACCCTCCAACATGTTTTCTTACAGGATTGCCCTGTATTAAACTATATCCATCTTCCCATTAACTCTTACCAGCTTCCGTGTCCCTGCTGGAGAAAAGCATCCCCACAGCATAATGCTGCAATCACCATGTTTCACAGGATGATGTGTTCAGGGTGATAAGTAGAGTTACTTTTCCACCACACATTACACTTTGCGTTCAGGATCATTTGAAAACAGCACCTTCTTTCACATGTTTGCGGTGTCCCCTACATGGCTCTTCTTTTGTCTTTCTTTCAACAATGGTTTTCGTCTTGACATTCTACCATAAAGGCCAGATTTGTGGAGTGCACAACATAGTTGTCCTGTGGACAGATGCTCCCATCTGAGCTGTGGATTTCTGCAGCTCCTTCAGAGTGACCATGGGTCTCTTGGGTGATTCTCTGACCAGTGCTCTCTTTGCTCGATCTGTCAGTTTGGGTGAATGGTCATGTCCTGGTAGGTTTGCAGTTAAATTATTTTTCCATTTTTGGATGATGGATTAAATTGTGATCCATAAGATGCTCACAGCTTGGGATATGTTTTTATAACCTAATTCTCCTTTAAATTTCTCCACAACTTCTTTATCTCTGACTTGTCTGGTGAGTTCCATGGTCTTTATGATGCTGTTTGTTCACTAGTGTTCTTTAACACTTCATTACACTTTTACAGTACCCTCAAGCACATTTTGGCAATTTTCAAATGTAGTCACTTTTGTTGCCAGTTGTTTAGACATTAATGGCTGTGAGTTATTTTGAGGGCACAACAAATTTACACTGTTATACAAGCTGTACATTGACTCCTTTACATTATATTAAAATGTCTATCTGTCTATCCAGTACAAACCTTACGATGAGTGGTTAGTAAAGCTGGCCCGGCTCTGCCCTGCTAACCGCACACGGCTCACTGTGTGTTTCTGACCGCTGTGCCCATGTGTTTTGTGCATTAGTGGAAGATTTGGTTGGGTGGGGGCTGCAGCGTCAGCACAGCCTGTCGGTAAGACCCCTCTTTCTACAGCCAGTTTCCATCTGACACCCACCACCAGCCCCAAAATCACTCACCATTACCTGGCCGGCCTGCAGTTCCAGTTCCGAGCTGCCCTGCACTGCTGCAGATTCTACAGCGCCGTTTAGCAGCTACATGCTTTCAAAAGATTCAGGATGCTAAAATCAATGCAATCACTAGTTATGCCCCAACACAACGAGGGTAAAGACTAGCATGTGCCACCGACACATATGAAGTCAGCCACCGCCTCTTTTTTGGAACTGCTGCTAATGCAGGATTGCCGAGTAGCATCACAGCGCTCTCAGAGGAAAGTGCAGCAACTGGGTTCTGATACATCAGCTCACAGGCGCCTTATGTCTAATCGACATCACCCTTTGGAGTGATGTGGGGAGAGAGCGCCATCTACCCACCCAGAGAGAGCAAGGACAATTGTGCTCTCTCAGGGCTCTGGCAGCTGATGGCAAGCTGGACCACTTGAAGCCATTCCACTCAACACAAAACCCCACAGTGTCAAAACAAAAGTCCCCATTATAAATGATGCACTGTTTTGCAACACAAAATAGCCAATAATTACAACTAAAATGACTGTCTCACTCAGATGCATTACACTCTATTAAGATGTTCAGAATGCCATCCAAAATCTGATTATGGCATATATAAATTGAATCAAGATTGGATCTTGGATCAGACAGAAACAACATAAATTATTGTTTTTGCAAAACAGGTCTAAACTACATTCGGAGGCTTTTTGAAATCAAATTATAATTTTATTCCTACAGATGTGTCACTCAACTCCATCACAGCAAACCCAATCATCACCTTGGAATGTTTGTTTTTATTTTAAATGTAAATATTTATTGGACTGTATGTATAATTTACAGCACAGTGCCAAAAAATATTAAAATGCATTAGGCCTGTCACGATAAGAATTTTTTGTGTACAATATATTGTCCCAGAAATTATTGCGATACACGATATTTTTGTAACTTTAGGACTATTAATTGCCACTGACATAATGATAACAGAAAAGCATAAACAAGTAATTACACATTTTTAAAGACAGCAAAAATTGAATTAATCATTTATTATAATTAGTTTGGGAATTATATACTTATTTCTTCACCTACACAGTTATTGAAACATGAATGGCTAAAATACTGTTCACTGATATAAACACAATAGACGATATCATGATTATCAAAAATGATTGAGGTCATGCTCATTTATTGTACGATAAATCGATTTTGCAATCGTTGCGATAAATCGACAGCCCTATAATGCATATTGTAATGCATAATTTTGGATAAAATATGAAGGCAAGAACTGGAAAAATCAAGTGTTTTACAGGAAAATTGTAATTTCCTGTCTGAAGTGGAAACATTTATTTTCTCAAAGGCTTAACCAATAAACCATCAGATAAAATTATCACAAATACAATTGTGATAATAAAGTGTTTATTTCATTATAAAATGAAGTGATGCAAAAGGCACCAGTCTCAGAAAATCATCCTGCATCATGTTGTTTACACAAAGACTTAAAAAGAAATTCCTAAATGGGTTTTCCTCAAGGTTATACTCATACTTCCTCAAAATTACTCTGACAATTACTATACTTTCACCAAAAATCACACTTAGCTCATATACAGGGACGTGCACAGGAATCTTAAAGGGCAGTTGCTCTAACCTGGAAAAAAAAAAGAGTCTCTCTCTCTCTCCTGTATTCGTCTCTTTTTATGTGGGCATTTAGAATTTTCTGCTTTAACACAACGTGCATGTGAATAATTTGAATAGTGCTTTATGTCCGTCATTTAACTTGCTTGATAAAATGGCAGTCACTCTACTCCCACGGCATCTTCAAACTCCTCTGCTAGTTGGCTGAAGCACCGCCAGGTCGTGTGCTGCGTTTTTTTTTTTTTTTCTAGTGAAGCGTGCTGCGTGTCCCCCGCTTCGCCCGCGCCCCTCCCTTTTGCCTTCTCTCGAGGTGTCTGAATCTGAATTATTGACTCTGAAAACTTTGTTTTACGAAACTTCAATCAAAATTATGAATTATAAGAAAATCTTGTTGAAATATGAAATCATATTTGTCTATATTATTTTTTCCTCTCCCTCGGAAGGGCAATATCAGCCAAGGACGGCAAAAGGGCAGTTGCCCGAGCACATTGGGCCATAGCGTCTGCACCTCACTGCTCATAAATATATACTTTATCTGCACAGATACTCTTTGAGCTAATGATAAAAGAGAAGACCCAGTGCAGTTCAGGAGAGGACATTTCCCACTACTGCAGGTTTCCCAGAGCACATGATGAATCTGGGAGGAGAGAAAACTGTAAGATTTACACAAATCATCCCTCGCTCTCTGCCAACACTGACTCACAAAGACTTAAAAATAAACGTTTTCAAAAAACATGTTTTTAAACACTGGTTATATTTTAACCACAATCTTACAAGAGTATAATTTGGAAAATATGTATAAGTCCATTCACAAAATGACATTAAAAAGACATTATTTACAAAAATCAACAATTTATTTTCAATGATTCCCATTAAGCCCCCATCTACCTGGTTTCAATCTCCAAATACCACTCTAACTGAATATTGCTGAAAAATTGAACCAGCCAGAATCAAACTCACCACATTACAAAAATGAAAGCGCAGCGAAAGTTCTACTAAATTCTATGTCACTTAATTACCTATCCAATCAGCTCTTCCCTTCTGCCTTTTTAATAAGATCACTCATTCAGTACCTTTGCTGACTTTCAGACACTGATGGTCATTCTTACCCTCCTCCTTCCCCCACCGCCTCCAGGTTGGTCCCGTTTGGTTGCCCGGGGGTTGGCTCCGCCCCTGTCTCGAAAAGAGCCCAGATGTATCAAGTGCTGGGCCGATGACAGGGCCTACGCCAAAGACTCTACTAGAAGAGACTGTTCTTTATATCCTCTTGATAATATGTATCTTTGTTTGTCTAAAAATGTTAAAACGTTAAATAGTTCAACTAACAACATTTCTTCCAGAGTCGTATTAGTCGATCAAATCAACTCAAAGACATATTAGAATTGATAAAACTTAATAGTTCGGATAGATCTTGGCTCGACTTAGAACAAACATGCAAAGATTTACAGATATTAGACTCACCATTTATTAGGCAATCAGTTAAATACACTTATGGCTAGACAATATAACTGTGGCAACAACCCTGACAGCTTTGTGGAAATATTTATAAAATAACGTACTCTGCACTCTGTAATCATCAACCTGGAACAACCTGGACCTTATCATCAATAAAAAAAAACATTAAAATACTCACCTTGGATCAAAAAGGGCATTACACACCTCAAACACATTTATCACAAAGCCACCTTAATGCCACTTCTACAACGAACCCAGAAATAAATACGTTTTACAATACCACCAGTTAAGCTCACTCATCTGTTCAAAAATCAACCCAATCACATTAGACCTGCCTATACCAATTTCAGAATTTATTAGCATAAATACAACAAAAAATATTATCCAAAATATACTGTGGTGTGAAACAGTATTTGCCCCCCACAGATTTAATAGGTTTTTGCTTTTTTTGTCATACTGATTTTTTTTCTAATTACTAAACAAACTTTTATATCAGACAAAGATAACCTGAGTAAATAAAAAAACAATTTTAAATGGTTTTATTTGTCAAAGGAAAAAAACTATCCAAACCAATCTAGCCGTGTGTGAAAAGGTATTTGCCCCCTAAATTAGCTTTACCGATTATTTATTTTCCTGTTGAAAACATGCCACAACATCTCAATCAGACTTTGACTAGGCCACTCCAAAACCTTCATTTAGTTTTTTTTTAAAGTCATTCAGAGGTGGGCGTGTCTGTGTGGTTTGGATCATTGTTCTGCTGCAGAACCCGAGTACACCTGAGCTTCACAAACTGATGGTGGGATATTCTCCTTCAGGATTTTCTGGTAAACAGCAGAATTCATGCTTCCATCAATTACAGCAAGTTGTCCAGACCCTGAAGCAGCAAAGCAGCTCCGGACCATCACACTACCACCACCATGTTTTACATTCAGCATGATGTTTTTTTTTCTGAAATTATGTGTTAGTTTTACTTCAGATGTAACATTACACACACCTTCCAACAAGTTCCACTTTTGTCACATTAGTCCAAAGAATATTTAATTTTGGAGTTGAAACCTGCAGGACAGAAGCTCAACATTGCTTTAACTACAGTACCTCTTCTCATTCAATGTGTTTTTTTTATTTCTTTTTCAGTTTCTTCATGTAGAGTCTGAACAATAGTTGCTGCTTTTCTTTCACACTGTAAAGCTCCAGCTCATTTCAAATCATTCATCTCAGTTGGGTTAAGGGGATAGATTTAGGGGATTGTGAAGGACAAACACTTTTTTTGTTTACTATATAATTCCATTTGTGTCTTTTAATTGGTTTCATGTGTTTAATAATAATATACAACAAAGAAAATATATCAATTAAAGAAAAACACTAAATTAGAAGGTATGTCTAAATTTTTGAGTGGTGCTGTTTACTGGACAGAACTTTTTAAAATATGGTTCCACTGACAAAGAACCCATTTTTGCTCCCATTTTGTTATATGAGAGCACTATAAATATCGATGCCGTGAGCCATTCTACACCTATCGCACTTTATTATTCACTCTGACGTCCGTTTTTCATCTTCTCATTTGGGATATTTGCCGTGTTCCAAATGATAAAGTGAAATTTTCCGAGCCCACACTTCATTAGCTGAGCAAAATGAGGTTTTCGGTAAAAGCGTGCGATTCTGTGAAATGAGCCGTGGTCAAGGATGAAAAACATAAAAAGAAGAATGTGCTTATTACCTCAGACCTGAGACGCCGCTGACGGATGAAGCCTAGCGGAGGAAGCGGTGAGGCCCGTGTTTGTTATGATTTCTATAATTGTTGTACTTTCTCCTCATTCACATCATCAGTCAGCGGGCGATTACGGAGCTCTGGGTGAGGAGCAGAGTGAGGCAGACTCTGAGGAAGATCTTTTAGAGCCTATTAAATCACCAGGTCTAATAAATTTGCAAGCTAAATGACTTCTCGCCCTCCCGGCGTACATCACAGAGGGAGCAGAACGAAAGGCTGGATCCCCCCGAGGACGGAGGAATGCTTCTGTTCATAAGTGTGATTTGTGGACGGCTCTCAGGAACGCTGTGTCCGAGGAACAGGAGGAAAAAAAGAGGAGCTTGTATTACACAGGTTTAATGAGGAGGAGAACTCTGTAGCAACAGGTTCCCCGCAGTACATAACCTGCTAACCTGCTGTGAGGGTTCCTCAAGATCTTAGAGAGACTTGAGAGACGGTTCTTTTGAAATCGAGAATAAAATAGCAGCACAGTAAAATAGATGAGGAGAAGAGTGGACTCTACTGATGTTTCTCAGCTGAAGAGGTTCTTTATGTGTCACTGAAGTCTTATAGTACTCTAGAGTAAATGGCGTTTTCACATCAGCACTATTTGGACCAGTTAAAACTGACTCTGGTCCGTTTGTATGTTTGGTAAAGTTTGTTTAAGCAGAAGAGAAAACTGTAATTTCTCGGGAGTGGATTAAAACAAACATGACCTGCAAGAGGAGGTCATTAAATATACTTTTCAGGTTTGTGTTCAGGTGCTGTTTAACCTGATTTATTAGCCAGATCATTACTACAGGTATGAACCAATGCATCCCTGCTGCTCTAGGCTAAACTGTTTTCACACTGAATGTCATATGAACATTGTATGACTCCCCTTAGCGCTGCGCTACCCACTGAAAGTGCAGCAGCACATTTCTGCATTTACTGTTAAAGCAGCTCCACACTGCACTAATATACGCTCTGGTCTTGAACACAGAACCTTCTTGGAGTGTTTACTTTCTTGCTTCCTCACCAGACAGCTCTGACCAATTAGATGAAACAGCGTTGTCACATGGTTTGTTGGGGTGTGGTGTTTAGGTTTGTGCCTGTGTGAAAACAAACCAAACTGAAGGGAAAACGCTCTAAGTTAACATACTCTTTAACTGATTCAGATGAGATAAACCAGGGTTTCTCAACCAGTGGGCCGCGAAGCACACTCTAGGGGTCTGCAGGCTCATCCTCAGAGGAAGATAGTAGCCTGTAGTAAGCACTTTAAATCAGGATCTCAAACTCGCGGCCCGCAGAGGGATACTTTGTGGCCGCGACTTGAAATTAAACTTTAGTGTTAGCGCGGCGCGCCCGCAAGAAAGGTGCATCCTCTCCCCGTCCACCAGCACAGCACATCCTATTCAATAGAGAGAGCGCAGCCCCGCCCTCCGGAAAAACAGTTTCGCTGTGTGTGATACGAGTTTTACACACACATAACAGCTGTCTTTCAACCACGGAGGAGAAGCTGAAAACGGATTTATAGAACTAATGATCACAGTGAGGTTGATTAAAAATCTTAAACTTATGATTGACTACACCTGTTGCTTGATTTGAATTTAAAAAATGTCACGGATACGCCCACACACACGGCGAGCCGAGTGATCCGGTGTTCTGTTGAGTTGTGCTACCCGGTCAAACCGTGCTACACGTATGTGTATATTTAAAGGTAAATGTAAAAAGGAAGCACAATATTAGAGCATGTTTCCAGTAAGAAGTTCATGTACTATAATATTTGGAAAGCCTAAATCACTGTTTCAGGGTAAAGTTATGGTAGCAAGAGTTGGGTTGGGTACGTTACGCAATAGTTACTTTTATAGTGGAGTAATTCAGTTAGTAACTGAGTTTTTTTTTTGAAGGAGTAACTAGTAACTATAACTTATTACTTCTTCAAAGTAACGTGCCCAACACTGGAAAACACATTGTTGCACCAATTACAAAAAGTTGAGTCAGGCTATCATCAGACTAGAGGAAACAGAAGCTGTGTTGTGCCGAAATCCCTTTTGGGGCAGGTGCGTCACACAGCAGTATAGGTACAAGAGATTAGGCTGGTGATTCTGTATCTACTGTAACTGTAGATTCACCGTAATTCATAAACAGAAATAAAGCAATCAGTGTGAATTATAGGAAGTCCATGCCCATGTTGATGATGATGACAGGATGTTTTAAAGTTGTTTAGTGCGCTAAGTCACTGAACTGCAGTGTGAAACTAGAGAAAACTAACCCGACTAAATACAGTCCAGAATACAGTGTAACACATTAAGCGTGGTGTGGACTCTGGTACAGACAGTGTTCCCCAACCTGGAAGTTAAATAAACCCAATTTATCTTAATAACAAGCCCTGACTGAACTGAAGTGTGTGTGTTAACCCTATGTAGTACCCAAAGTAGTTAAAGGAGTCACACATGTCAGATATTGTTATTTTAAAATATATGTTTTTAAAATATGTCTTCAATTGATCTGTAAATATTATAAAAAACATATTTTTTAAATATATATATTTATTTAAAAAATCTTGTTAAAACTAAAAAATAGTTCAGAAACAGATACATATTGTTAGGGAATTATAATGTAAGCAGGTGCAATAATTTGAATGTATTATGTAATATTTGACATTAGTCCAAAAAAAATGAAATTAAAAATTATCCTGTATTTATTTGTTTTGCTTTTTGCAGTGTGAGCTGTGTTTGTGAGCTGTCTGTGAAAGGAGAGCCCCTCTGAAACAAAAACATGAAAACAGTGAAAAAAAGCATTTGTGTAAGTGTAAAATTATGTTGCTTATTTAATCTTAGTCTTCACCTTATTTTATGTAATTTGAAAAAAACCCCCACAAAAATTACTAGCCAAGATATTCTCATTCTTGCTTTTAAATGTAAGATATTAAATTATTGATTGTCACTTAATTTAAGTATTACTTTACTAATTTTGTGACTGTTTTGTGAAAATTGCTTATTTTAAGCAATCTTACTAAGAAAATGAAAAACTTACTCTATTGGTCATTTTTTGTGCTTAATATAAGAATTGTTTAGTTTAATTTTTGACAAAAGTTTTTAAAGCTTACAAAATCATGTCTGCAGATGTCTGCAGTCTGCAGGCAGAATTATAGATAATTATTGTTGGAAAGACCGTTCCTATAGGTCTACCTAATCTGGGAGGGGCCTCAAGTGCTGAGTCACAGTTCAATGGAGTTAGTTTGGCCAGGGAGAGAGGAGTACAAGCTGTGTGGGTCTGTTCCTCCATGTTTACCCCCTTTGTGTGCGAAGTATGCGTCCTTGACTTGAAGTGAGTGGATTATCTGATGTTTAAAGTGGTCAAGAGTAGATGTTTTGATACTGTTGACATTTTGGTTAATATTCTAATATTCTGTTATACATGTGCAAAATCCTTTCTAGTAATTTCTTAAGGCCACCTAGTGTGGATTAATTGTTAATTGTGAGTTCTATTAAGTGTATGAAGTGTATTTTGGCTCATAAAATGTGTGTTAGCTCCATGTTGTACTACTAGCAAGAGTTCTAGAACCTTCTGTGCAGAAAATAGGTGAATTACCGCCTTTTCCCCACTAGGGGGCACTGTTAGGCCACTCAAGTAGCTGTTTCATGTATTATTTGCCAAAGAGGTTAATTGTGAATGTAACTGCCATAAATGTTATGCTTAGTTAATTCTAAACAATTATGTAAATGCTTTTGCTATTTTCTTTTGTTCCAGACCATACTTTTCATACTTTACAAGCTCTGTATTCCACTAAGCCTGTGTGCAAGTAAAGTGCTGCTGTGTAACACACCTGAGGTGTCAGTACAATTAATCCTTAATCACCACTAACACCAGTGTTCTGACCGACACTCCGAAGGAGGACAAATCATATAGAGCCAGCCTTATTATACAGTCCATTTAACTTACCTCTATCGAACAATTATAGATTAAAATACTTCTGTAGAAGCTGAACCCAAGCTTTTTACTCAGGTAAAATGTAAAAGTACTGATTTCATGTATAAACCAATAAGGAGTCGGAATGGTATGGAGATTTATCTGGATATGTTTTTTTTTAAACGATGAGAAGTTCAGGTAATAGTATAAAAAAGTAAGAAGTATAAGTAAAAAGTCTTCTGAAAAATAATTACTGCAGTAAAGTATAGATAACCAAATTTTCTACTTAAGTAAAATAACAAAATATTTGTACTTCATTACTTGAAACATCATGTCTGCAGTGCTGAAACATTAAATATTGTTCTATGTTGAGAAAATAAAATAGATCAAACATGAACCCTTTCATACAAATACAATAGACATTTGTTGCACAGAACAATAACTGAAACCTGTTGTCCATCAGAAAAGACCATAAATCAGCCAATGAAACAGTAGCTTAGCCCCGCCCACTGCACTGGAAAAAACATCAGACATTAGGGCAGAACAAATGAGGCAAAGTAATACAAGCTCATTTTTACTAATTCTGCGATTTAGAACACCTTTTTAAATTATGTTTAGGAATTTAAAAAGTATGTAATTGGATTTATTTTATATATTTTTATTTTATTATTTTATATTAGAATAGTAGTGTCTTATTTTGTTCGCATTAGAGATAGAAAACAGCATTCTTACATTTTTTTTGTCATGACTGGAAGATAATTCAGGTCTGAAAGGGTTAATAAACTGTGATTTTGCGCAGTTGCTCCATATTAAACCTTTCATTTGGACTCACTCGGCAGCGCCATCTGGTGGTCTAATAAACCCGGATGTTGAATTAGAGAGTAATGTATAGTTTTGAAGCATTTTACATTTTTAGCTCCACCCTGCCCTCCAGTGTCCAGTATTGTTTCTACAGTGTCAGTTTCCAACTGATTTACACAATGTATCAGTTTGATCTTCTGAATATTAATTATATCACTGATATGATGTGATATAATATGATATGCAAAAGCATAGAATTATAAAAAATATATTTTATTTAAATATCAAAAGTGGTTAGATTCTGTGTAAGGCTTAAGCATCCAATGACCAAATTTAACTATTTATTAATAAGTGAACCTTCTGTTCTCATGTACCCATGAGAAGGTATACAGTGGTATGAAAAAGTTTGATCATCCCTGATCATTTTTATGATTTTACTTTATAAATCATCGGTAGTTTGATATGCAATTTCAATTAAATATATCATATTGCAGATTCTTGAGAACAATGTTTAAGAATCAGTGAGAAAGTTGAAGTTAAAGTACCGGGGCTGGATACTTCAAAAAGACAACGACCCTAAACACTAAAAACTGCTCACAATCTACTAAAGCTTTCATGCAGCGGAACAAGTACAGCATTCTGGAATGATCATCTCAGATCATCTCAGTCCCCAGACCTGAATATTATTGTAAATCTGTGGTGTGATTTAAAGTGGGCTGTTCATGATCAGAAACCATCAAACCTGACAGAACTGAAGATGTTTTGTAAAGAAGAATGAGCCGAAATCCGAGCCAGACTCTCATTGGAAGCTATAAGAAGGGTTTTTTCTATTGGGGCCCAAATTTATGCTCCTGCCTTATTTTGTATAAAGAATTAGTGCACACTTTCTGTAAATCCTATAAACTTCATTTCACTTCTTAAATATCAGTGTGTTCATCTGTTATATGATGGAAAATCCTAAAAATTATCAGGGGTGCCAGCATTTATTATACTACTGTATACAGCCCAAATAAATTCACAGAGTGCTTTAAAAATTTAACTGACAACCTGTATAAGACACAATTTAACAATTTAAAGAAGGTATAAAATAAAAAAATAAAAATAGAAAAAATACTTACAAAAATACAAAAATGTTTTATAATAATACAATTATCATGAAAAAGCTATAATGTTGCAATAAAATAAATTCAAGTCATAAAATTATTTTTTTAATATTTATTTTATAAATATCATAAATATGTATGTGTCCCTCTCCAAATATAGTACATATTTAAGCAATAATACACGAGAGGGAGTGCTATAAAATGTAATATTGGCACTTATTAATATTACACTTTATAGCATGAACCTGGAATGTATTCTTGTGATTACAACACAGTTCCATTATATCTGTTTATTAAAAGATTTTAAGTTAAAGAGGACAAGAAAATACGATTTGCTTGGTTATAAAAACTCGGCTTTCAGCCAATCACATTGCAGGGTCGGAACTAACTGTGGTATAATTTAACATTCTTTATCTGAGTCACACTCTTACTGTCCCTTTGCCCTTTAACTGTCACAACAGGAAGTGCGTTTACCTGTCTGTAGTATAAACAGATTAAAGATGGAGATAGGAGAGTGAAACAGATGCATTTGAAAACTTCAGTTTTTTTTTTATTTTATTTATTGATTGATTTTTTTTTTTTTTACTCCAAGCACTGGAGCAGCTCGACAGACCTAACAGCAGATAGAAAGGTAACTTACACCGTTGTCACAGCACAGCATGACACTCCCTGCAGGTGGCTTTGTGTGCAGGGTACAGTGTTGCGCAGTAACCATGTTACTTACCTAGCTTAACTACTCTTCTAATTAGGATCCTAGGAAAGGTTGGAAAATATTTTTAGTAGATAAACTGCTACTTCTCAGTTCCTAATGTTTACACGTTGCAGAGCCTTCGGCTGCAATCTGAAGTAAAACTATAGCTGCGTTCAAACAGCAGGTACAAGTGGACCAAATCAGATTTTTTAAAACAAATCTGATCACATTATATTTTAAAGTGACCCAATAGGACATCTGTCTGAATTGTCTGCAGAGGCGAATCTAGGATTAGAGTTTTAGGGGTGCTGAACACCTAATTAACTCAGCCACACTGCTCCTGTTGTTTTAACATCAACAAAAAAAACTACAGATCCACAAAACCCTATCTACATGATCCCAGGATTGGTAAGTGTGTAATATAATGAAAAATAGAACAAGCTCGATTCAAATTGGATTATTACGTGTTACTTTCATTTTAAACAAATTATATTTATTTAAAATATACCGCCACTTCTTAGTATAAACGCACAAACGGACCAATGGCTCAACACCTAGTCTCTCTCGCTTCTGTGTAAAAAGTGGACAGTGGCTGACTGGCAACCTGCAGTTTTCTCTGAATAAAAAAACATTACTAACTGCATAAATTGCATAAGTTTTCGTGTGTGTTTGTGTATGAATGTATGAAAGCCCATTTCCGCCACCTGAAGAAAAAAAAACGTCCTCAACTAAGTCATAATTATGAGATAGAAAAGTCATAATTATGGGATAGTAAGTCATAATTATGAGATAGTAAGTCATAATTATGAGATACTAAGTCATAATTATGAGATAGTAAGTCATAATTATGAGATACTAAGTCATAATTATGAGATAGTAAGTCATAATTATGAGATAGTAAGTCATATTTATGAGATAAAAAGTCATAATTATAAGATACTAAGTCATAATTATGAGATAGAAAGTCATAATTATGAGATACTAAGTCATAATTATGAGATAGAAAGTCATAATTATGAGATAGAAAGTCATAATTATGAGATTACTTTTTATCTCATAAATATGACTTACTATCTCATAATTATGAACAGAGGCCAAAAGAAGAGAAATGGAAAGATCCTTCAGCAGCAGACAAAACTCAGCATGAAAAAGGCGAGTAGAGTTAGATTTGAATTAGGTGATATTCACATAAATGTTTTTCTGTAAACATCAAAAAATGGTGAGAATCAGTTGCTTCACCTTGTACAGCTCTAAACTACAGAAAAACATTTCCAGCCTGTACATTTATTACTGAAATACACTGTAGTCAGTCTACTGTTTATCTACTGTTTACTCCATTTACAGTGTTCTACAAAACTTTTTGAACTCATCAAACATCAGGGGTGCTCTTCTCATTTGGAATGAGACAAGTAAAAGTCACCCCTTTATTATTTAGGTGAACTGAAATAACAAAAAAGAATGTATGTGGTGCAATGGCCCACTCAAAGTCTAAACCTCAACAAAAAGGCAGTGATAGGACCTTAAGAGAGCTGTGCATAACTTATATAACATAGTTGTTACATACACAAAGCTTTAAAGCTTTTAAAGCTTTAGCATTTTTTCACCATGTTAATTATTTATCAAAATTATGGGGAAACTGATTAAACAGTGAAGTTACCATGCAAAGGAAAATCACCATAAGATGTTCTTTGTCTGCAGTGAAAGGAAGATTGAGAAAAAATACCTGGGACCTTTGTTCACCTGAAACTTTCAGCTACAAGCCCTTATCTACAAATTATAGCGAGTAATGGTGTACAGTGTTATCTTTTGATTATTGAGCGACAGTTGCAAGAAAAAGTATGTGAACCCTTTGGAATTACTTGTATGTAATAGTTCAGCAATGTTCTTGAGATATCTCTCTCTTAAGGTCATGGTGCCACAGCATCTCAATTTTCTTCTGTTGAAGTCGTTCGGTTGTTGATTTATTTCCATGTTTCGGGTCGTTGTCCTGTTGCATCATCCATCCTATGTTGAGCTTCAGTTGGCGGACAGATGGTCTTAAGTTTACTGCAAAATGTCTTGGTTAACTTAGAAATTAATTTTTACGTTGTTGACGGCAATCCGTCCAGGACCTGAGGCAGCAAATCAGCCCTAAACCATGATGCCCCCTCCACCATGTTTCACAGTTGGGATGAGGTTTTTATGATGGTGTGCTGTGCCTTTTTCTCCACTCATAGCTTTGTGTATTCCTTCTAAACAACTAAATTTTTGTTTCGTCTGTCCACAGTATATTTTGCCTATAGTGCTGTGGAACATCCAGGTGTTCTTTTGCAAACTTTAAACATGCAGCAATGTTTTTTTGGACAGCAGTGGCTTCCTCTGTGGTGTCCTCCCATAAACTCCATTCTTGTTTAATGTTTTCCTTATTGTAGATTTGTCAACAAAAATGTTAGCATGTGCCAGAGATTTCTTCAGCTGACACTCAAGGATTCTTCCTCACCTCAGTGATCATTCTGCGCTGTGTTCTTGCAGTCATCTTTACAGGACTAAAGACGTCTAGCGAGAGTAGCAACAGTGCTGAACTTTCTCCATTTGTAGAGCGTCTGTCTTACCGTGGACACATGATCATCAAGGCTCTTAGAGATACTTTTGTAACCCTTTCCAGCTTCATCCAAGTCAGCAATTCTTGAATGTAGGTCTTCTGAGAGCTTTTTGTGAGAGGCATGATTCTCATTAATCAATGCTTCTTAAGAACAACAAATTAAAACTGCTGTGTGTTTTGTTAGAGCAGGACAGCTTTAACCAACACATCCAATCTCATCACATCCTGGCTCCAATTAGCTCTTTAAAAAGTCATTAGCCGAGGGGTTCACATACTTTTTCCACCCTGCACATAATGTTGTGTTCAATAAAACCATGCAAACAAATATTTTTTTGTGTGGCAATAGTTTAAGCAGACTGTGTTTGTCTATCGTTGTGACGATGAAGATTAGAACACATTTAATGACCAATTTATGCAGAAATCCAAGTAATCCCAGAGTTCACATACTACTTCTTGCAAGTGTATATTTGTGCAATTGATCCTTATGTATTTAATTGTGATGCTGTAATCCTTATACTTCTTATTTGTGTATGGGTTTTGTTCCGCCTTAAGTTAAAAATTCAAACAGTCAAAAATTTCCCAGCTATGGGATTAATGATTATTTCTTAAATAAATTATATGGAATACTACAACATGCGAACGCTTCATTAAGCAAATTTTAAAAAGTATTTTTATTCAATTATCAAAAAAACTTTGCACCTTTGCTTCCATAAGGGGGCACTGTATTTTCTAATAATGACTCTGTTATGTCCCTCAGACTGTAACGGAAGAGTAGTCCTAGTTTCTGCCTGAACCCACCGATTGGTGCTTGGGGCTGTTTTTGTAATTATTAAAGAGACTGAGAAGCAGTATAATGCTGTTCCACATACATGTTGCTACTCAGTAACATACACTCATTGATTAAATAAATATCACAGCAAATTAAAAGTTGGAATGGAAGGAAGCTTTCTACAGTTGCATGCAAAATTACTGTTACTGTGAAGAGTTAAACAAGTTAAAGATGAAATGATCTCCAAAGGGCATAAAGTTTAAGATGAAACATTACCTTTGTATTTGTTTAATAAAATATATATATATATATATTCGTCTTTTACATTTTAAAAATAACTAAAAAGGAAAATGGCACCTTTGGGCACCTTGCATAGTTAGTAACTAGTAACACCCCACAAATGAAATGAAGCCACCCCTGCAGGCTATAATTATATACACAATCCGAGATTGTCCGGTAGAGGAGGTGGGGTCTGCATACTTTTCCAAAGTACCTTAGTTAGCAATCAGAAACACTATGAAAATTTTACTTCTTTTGAGCTTCTTTACACCAGTATATTCAATCCAGTTACAAAAAAGAATGCATTTTCTTTAATTAACATCTACAGACCACCAGGGCCCTATTTAGAATTTTTAAAAGAATTTAGTGATTTTGTCACAGACTTAGCAGTAAGTAATGATAAAGTGATTATAGTTGGAGACTTTCATTTCGAAAAATTGGATGATCCATTAAAAAAGGCATTCACATCGATTTTAGACTCAGTTGGTATTATTCAAAATATAACAGGACCTAATCATTACTGTAATCATACTCTGGATTTAGTTTTGACCCTGGGTGTGAGCATAGATAACCCGAATATTCGTTCTCAAACCTCCGCAATTTCAGATCATTACCTTATTTCATTTAAATTACATCTTAGTCATAATATACGTACATCCCCTAGCTACTCTGTAAAACGTTCAATTACGCCTTTTACAGCCCAACAATTTACAGATAAGCTTCCAGACTTATCAACTCTAATGTACTCTCCTATAGACCCAGTAGAACTAGACAAACTAACCAAAGGTTTAGAAAATACCTTTCGCTCTACCTTAGATGTTGTAGCACCCCTTAAACACAAAATAGAGAGACAGAAAAAGCTCGCACCGTGGTACAATGATCAAACTCGTACCTTAAAGCAGTTAATATAGAAAAGAACTATATAAAGCCCGCTCAGCGTATCTGGCCTCACAGATCGAGATAAATAAAAATAATCCTAGAGTTCTCTTTAGTGTTATTTCCAAATTAACTAAAAACCAGGCAGGTACTGAACCTCAGATTCCAGCCATTTACACCAGCAACGATTTTATGGACTTCTTCAATAGTAAAATTGAAAACATTCGGGATAAAATTAAACAGATAAATATTACATCCTCTCTGTCATCTGGTCTGGCTGATCTAGAACAAAACCCTGTTACTGAAGTTAGGTTGGAAGTCTTTAACCCACTTCCACAGCTAGAACTAGAGAAAATTATCTCCTCTTCAAACAGCACAACCTGCACACTTGATGCTGTTCCCACAAAATTACTAAAACAGGTACTGCCAGATATAATTAAACCACTGTTAATGATAGTAAACTCATCGCTCGCCCTGGGCCATGTACCCAAAGCCTTTAAAACAGCTGTAATTAAACCTCTGATCAAGAAACCAAATCTTGATCCTAGTGTACTGTCTAACTATAGACCTATTTCAAACTTACCGTTTATTTCTAAGATTTTAGAAAAAGCTGTAGCCCAACAACTTTGCTCTTACCTGCAAAGAAACCAGATCTATGAAAAATTTCAATCTGGATTTAGGCCTTATCATAGCACTGAGACAGCTTTAGTTAGAATAACAAACGATCTACTTATAGCCGCCGACCAAGGCTGTGTTTCCCTACTCGTACTTCTCGATCTGAGCGCAGCCTTTGATACAATAGATCATACTATCCTTTTAGAAAGACTAGAGAACATGGTCGGTGTAACCGGAACTGCCTTAGCATGGTTTAAATCGTACTTAACCGATCGCTATCAGTTTGTGAGGATAAATGATATGTCTTCCAGTTATACCAAGGTAAGATATGGAATTCCACAAGGCTCTATATTAGGACCGTTATTATTTACATTATATATGCTCCCACTGGGCAAAGTTATTAGAAAACACAATGTGAATTTTCATTGTTATGCGGATGACACGCAGCTCTTCATATCAGCCAAACCTGATGACAGAGTGAGATTAAAGAAAATCGAGGATTGTGTAGAAGATGTAAAATCATGGATGTCGCACAACTTCCTCCTATTAAATAGTGATAAAACAGAAGTTCTCCTATTAGGCCCCAAAGCTGCTAGAAATAAATTATCAGACTTAATGCTAAATCTGGCTGACTTCTCAGCCACACCTGGTTCAGCAGCTAAAAACCTTGGAGTTATTATAGATTCAGATCTAGCATTCGATAAACACATATCTAATGTTACTAGAACAGCTTTTCTACACCTCCGTAATATTGCCAAGCTAAGAAATGCCCTATCACTGCATGACGCAGAAAAATTAGTCCATGCCTTTATTACCTCAAGGCTAGATTATTGTAATGCGCTACTGTCTGGATGTTCCGGCAGTAACTTAAATAAACTTCAGCTAGTTCAAAATGCTGCAGCCAGGGTCCTTACTAAAACGAGAAAATTTGACCATATTAGTCCAGTACTATCAGCACTGCACTGGCTTCCAGTCAAATTCCGCATAGACTATAAAATTCTCCTGTTAACGTATAAAGCCCTACACGGGCTCGCTCCTGAGTATTTACAAGACCTCATCTCCTGTTATAAACCACCGCGATTACTCAGATCTCAGGGTGCTGGTTTATTAGTAGTTCCTAAAATTCAGAGGAGCTCTGCAGGAGGAAGAGCTTTCTCTTATAAAGCGCCTCAACTCTGGAATAATCTCCCCGAATATGTTCGGGACTCAGACACAGTCTCAATCTTTAAGTCTAGACTGAAAACTTACTTGTTTAGTTTAGCTTTTGGTAATTAATGTTTTTCCCTTTAGATAAGGCTGCAGATTCAGGGGTTCATGGACAGAGGAAATTGTGGTAAACTGAGATGCTGGTGCTGTTGTTCTCCCACTGCACACGGTCACTCAGGTTTGTGGACGGTGGAGTGGGTGGATGCTGGTGTTTCAGGGTGCCTCCATGTCTATGTTACCTTCTGGCTCTCTGCCTTTAGTTAGGCTGTTTTATTCAGTTCTGCCGGAGTCATTTGCCACACTCTGATAATGTTTTAATATTCTCAGTTTTGCATAAATCCAGTCAAAACTAATCTCTCTGCTTTCCTCCGAGTTACTGACTGCCCACCTGTCTGACCCGATACCGATGTTGGACCCTCAGGCTCTCGCGTCTCCTGTCCGGCCAGACTGATGGAAGTTTCTGAAGTCAGCTCTTCTCCACCACCACCACAGATCAGCTGCTCATCGACCATCTTACTCTCCACTACAGATTACATCCAAGCCATTAGTGGCACTATTACACTCCTGAGTACATAAAACCTATATGGATGTATAAAAGACTTTTTAAATTTTAATTTAAAAGCCGTTTTGACCAGTGGTAGGATGGTCCCCCCTCAAATGTGAGTCTTGGTCCTCCCAAGGTTTCTTCCTCCTCCTGCAGCTCTGAGGGAGTTTTTCCTTGCCTCCGCGCTCACTGGGGGTTCTGTATTCTGTATTTTCTATGTGTAATGTTTTGCCTGATTCTTTGTCCTGTAATCATGTACTGCTTTGTGCCAACACCTGTTGTAAAAAGCGCTATACAAATAAATTTGATTTGATTTGATTTGATTTGAAGTATCGCAGTCTCTAAACACAGCTTATTGTTGCCAAATAAGACTCTTTCAGTTCTTGTTTCATCCATTCCTCCTCACAAAATTCTTCCAGTTCTGTGAGATTCCTGGGACATCTTGCATGCACTGCTCTTTTGAGATCTATCCACAGATTTTCAATGATGTTCGGATCATCATATAAAACCTTCAGCTTGCAAATATTAGGGTAGTCTATTGTGATTGTTGATGTGTGTTTAGGATCATCTATTTGCTGAAGCTCTTCCTCATTTAGGGGAGGGAGTGGCAGTCTTTTCCCATAGCGGTTTCACCTAAAGTGAACTTCTTGCACATATTTTGTTCATCTCTTACTACATTGTTGAGTGTTTATATATGCATCCTATGCCTATGGATCGCTATTTTTGCAAAAGTATTGAAGAAACTTACGTTACGATCTCTCCATATGTGTTTAATGGGATTTAGATCCGGATTCATTGCTAAGCACTTCAGCCATTTGTTTCCTTCTATCTCTGGGTGCTTTTTGAAATATGCTGCGGCCACTGTCCTGCTATGCTGCAGTTTTCTGACCAGAGGTGCCAGAGGCACCAAAACAACCAAAACATATTTGAACCTCTGCCATATTTGGCTGTGTTCTTTTATTTGTAGGCCTCATAACGTTTTCAGTCATTAATGCCATTCTCAACTTTATACAACTGAAAGGCGGGACTTGCTCCTTGAACCGGCACCACGATTGGTTAAGTGACACACAGCGGCCAGTGTCCTGTCTCCTCAATAATATATATATTTTTAATATAATACAGGAAATTACGGGAAAATACTAATAAGGAAGGTCGTTGGGAAAGAGGGGTAAAATACGGTAGTTTCCCGGCCAAAACGGGAGACTTGACAGGTATGGTGTGTGTACAGTGTGCATTCTATCTTACTATGATTCTGATTTTAATGTTTTTCTTCTGCAAGATCCATCTGACTTCAATCCACCCAGAAGAACAAGAAGCATTGAGAACGTCTTACACTGTCAGTAATTATCCATTATTTAGCTGCACTGATGTAGCTTTGGAGAGGTTTGGTGTAAAATCAGAGTAAGATCATTAATCTCTAACCTCAGATTTACTGTTCTCTTCATGAAATCCTGTGCCCCCAAACAACATACATTGGTTAATTGCATCAATGAATAATTAAACCTTGTGGAACAATGAGGCTGTTTCCAAAAGATATATGGCTGTTTTGATGTTGTTTTCAAACATTCTAACTGAATTTTGAAGTTAGGATGCAGGAAATTTTTCCTCTGCTTTTCCAAACATGTGTGTATATGTGTCTGTGCATGTGTGTGTTTTATCTTATTGCGATACTGATTTTAATGTTTTCCTCTGCAAGATCCATTTGGCTTTAATCCAATCAGAAGAACAAGAAGCGTTGGCTCCTCATATCGTAAGTCACTATTCATTATTCAGCTTGACTGATGTAGCATTGTTATTATTAACAGCATTAGCATTGTGTGTATTGGAACTACACAAAAAATTAAGGAAGAAAAACAGTGGCACCTCAACAGTGTTTCAGCCGCACCAAAAACAGAATAGCAGCGCCCTCCCAGGGCACATCAACTGCATAGCAGCGTCCTCTCAGCACTGGCACCTCAACAGCACCTTAACTAGGGTGACCAAACGTCCGTATTTTATGTCCTGTCCCGTCACGGGTTTTTTTTTTTCAGAAAGTGAGGAAATGTTCTGTTTTTTAAATTACCTTCATTGGACCAGAGAGCAGTAGACAGCTTGACTGTCAGCGTGGAACCCTCCCTCCCCCCCCTTCCGGTGTAGTCTCACAGTAAGAGCACACACAACGCTCCACCCCTCAACCGGCTACAGTACCACAACAGTGTAGCAGCCACACCGGCTACAGTACCACCTCAACAGTGTAGCAGCCACACCGGCTACAGTACCACCACAACAGTGTAGCAGCCACACCGGCTACAGTACCACCACAACAGTGTAGCAGCCACACCGGCTACAGTACCACCACAACAGTGTAGCAGCCACACCGGCTACAGTACCACCACAACAGTGTAGCAGCCACACCGGCTACAGTACCACCACAACAGTGTAGCAGCCACATCGGCTACAGTACCACCACAACAGTGTAGCAGCCACACCGGCTACAGTACCACCACAACAGTGTAGCAGCCACACCGGCTACATTACCACCAAAAGAGTGTAGCAGCCACACCGGCTACAGTACCACCACAACAGTGTAGCAGTAGAACGATGTGCTTCACCATCTTCACAGCTGCTTAAGAGAACCCTTAGTTGTTGCTTTTGGGACAAGTATAGAGGAGTCTGGGTATGTATAAAGCTTTGAAACTAGCTTAACTGTCCACAGTTGTAGTAAATTTGACCAGAGCTATAAAGTTGAATTACTATAAACAACTATAACTGTGGACAATTAAGCTAGTTTCAAAGCCTTATAAATTGATATATATTCTTGTGTGTATATGTGTGTGTGTTTTATTTTTTTGTGATTTTGATTTGAATGTTTTTCCTCTGCAAGATCCATTTGGCTTCAGTCCACCCAGAAGAACAGAAAGCACTGAGAATTACTCAGACTGTAAGTAATTATACATTATTCAGCTGCACTGGTGTAGATTTGTTAGCTTTAACCTACAGGTTAAAGTCAGTCAGTTGGTAACCAACATGGGCTTCTTTACATTACAGTGCACTAGGCTAAAATATTTTTTTTTTTACAACCCTAAATCAGAAAAGATTTTTGAAACCAAAAAAAAAACAATGTTTCTTTTATTTACTTTAACTTTCATTTGACTGTCTCTACCAGATGTTTGCTCATTCTTCTTTACGAAATAGCTCAAACTCAGTCAGGTTGGATGGAGAGCATTTTTGAACAACATTTTTAATGTGTTGCCACAAAAGCTCAATTGGATCTCAATTGGAGTCAGCACTTTGATTGGGCCATTCTAACACATGCATATTCTCTGATCTAAATCATTCCACTGTAGCTCTGGCTGTATGTTTAGGGTCATTGTCTTGCTGGAAGGTGAATCTCCTTCCCAGTCTCAAGTCTTTTGCAGCCTCCAACAGGTTTTCTTCCAGGATTGCTCTGTATTTATCTCCATCCATTTTCCCATTAACTCTGACCAGCATCCCCAGATGATGCTGCCACCACCAGGTTCAACAGAAGGGAGGATATGCTCAGGGTGATGTGATTTGTTTTCTGGCACTAAAATTTCAACTTCAGTCTCGTTTAGAGCATCTTCTTCGTTTGCTTTGTGAAAAACTAATGGCTTGCTTTCAAATATGGTTTTCTTCTTTCCACTTTCCCATAAAGGGAACATAACTAATAGTTTACATGTGGACAGATTCTCCCACCTGGGCTGATCTCTGTAGCTCCTCCAGAGTGAACATGGGCCTCTTGACTACTTTTCTATTTTGGTTGATGACCATGTCTTGGGAGGTTTGCAGTTCTGCAATACTCCTTTCACGACTTTATCCCTGAACTGCCTGGTGTTTTCATTTTGTTTTTCATGATGATGTTTGATCACTAGTCTTCTCTAACGAATCAATCTCTGAGTATATTACAAATCAGTGGTAGTTGAGTAAATAGACTACACACAGATGAACACTATTTACAAATTAGGGACTTCTAAAGGCGATTGATCACACTGGATTATATTTAGGTGTGTCAGAGGGCTAAATACAAATGCACACTTTTCATTTTTTTATTTTTAGTTTTTTATTCCCAATTGTTTAGTTTATATTTAAATTAGATTATGGTCAGATCACCACTGCAGAACTGTAGCTGATGGTTCTGAGAGCTGGTTCTTAACAGACTTTTCAGTAATTTCTGCAGCACTTCTGTTATGCTAGTTTAACAGTGTCCTCAGTGTGTTATCTAACCTTGTTATTGGCCTTTTTATTTGTCTGTTTAGTGTAATGGGCAAATAAGACTAACCTCCCAGCCTGTTACTACAGCCTGTACATTATTTTCCTTCCATTACACAGAGACAAAAATACATTTACTACTGATTACCATAAATACACATTATCTGATTACCTACAGGTTATCTGAACTTGTAGAACTGTTGAGTCTTGGTGAAAGTTCAGACACTGACTGATATGTTTTCTTTTTACAGGTGGAGGAAGAAACAGTGCACAAAGCTCAGTGTCCAGTATGGAGTCTTTGAATCGATATCTTTGATGTGATTCCTTTGGTTTCCTTTGAAGAAATAGGTTGTCAAGTTGCCTTGGAGATATATTTGGCCAAGAGAGCCTTTCATACAGTCCATAATGGAATCTAGGACACTGACTGACTTTTATACAATTCTCACCTACAAATCTGTGTGTAATATTTGATAATGGTCTTTAAATCAATAAGCATACATGTGCAGTGGCTAAAACAAGAGCAGTTATCCAAAATCAAGCTGTTTTTCATCTTTCTCTGACATTTCTCTGAATAATATTTGTATTTCATTGTGGCGTCATTATTGTAATTCATTATTCAATGGAGCAATTGGTGCAAAATGTTTCTGTAAGGTTATTACAGATATGCTCAGACAATAGTTTATTACTATAAGGGCTTCAGGTCATTGGTTTTTATTGCCTTTTATAATGCAGTTAAAAGTCCTGCTTTTAGTACCCACTCCACTCTAAAAGATTGAAAAAAGACTGATGAGGCAAAGATTCTGTATTACTGCACTACCTCCTATCTACGGTTAGGTTACTTTCATACTTTGTATAGTTTTTGTATTTATATATTCTTGTATGTATTCTTTGACCACTGTAGTAGGTGAGATACTTATCTAAGATTACAGTATTTTTTATTTTTATTTATATCTTATAAGGTATAGTCTGTCTGTATGTCTGTCTATCTATCTATCTGTCTATCTATCACATTACCATTTACCAATGTCATGGAAAAGCTAAAGTTTAAAAAAGGAAATGATCTGCTGACAATTCCAAACACACCAGCTCATCTGTGAAACACAGTGGAGGTAGTGTCATGGCTTGGGCTTTGCTGATGTACAGTGAACTCAGAAGTCTAGAGAAATACTTTGTCTGTCAATTTAAAGAAGGATTTAACCAAGCTTTCTGTGAGATCCTTCGTCATGCTGCAAAGTAAAACAACAGGCAAGAAGAATGCAAAAGTTTAGTGGTCAGTGGGTCTGTAATTTTTACTCACAAGAAAAATGTGTGGGTTCAGACAAAATACTAAATGTTGATGATTTGTCTTACATTGATATTTTAATGTCAAACCCAAATGTTTTCATTCTACAAATAGAAATAAATAGATTGGCCCCACTGTTCCAATGCTTCTGGAGGGTATTGTACATAAAGGGCTAACTACAGTCACCTTTAAAAGCACTCCACACTCCAAATAGGAAAGCACCGGCTGAAGCGCTGCTGACAAGAGCTGCCCGTGCTTTAACTCAGCATGCTTGCTTAATATCTGAAAATACATCCTGATCATTATCATTTAATATTAAACATATAATACTAATTTGTTCTTTAATGTCTCTCACACTCTGAGCCAAAATATTGGCATTTCATTATTTATCCAAACATTTTTGGACACTGCTTTATCAGCTAAAGTATTGGTATTCCACCATTTTAGCCAACATTTTTTGGATTTTAGCATTTGACCTATTTTATTTTTTCCCTAAGCCAACTTAAAGTTGGTTCACAAGCTTTCCCTTTCTAGTTATCCTTTGTTATATATTATTGATACATGGCATCAATATTTTATCCTCTTCAGTAACACATATAGCGTGAAGTATCATAGAGAGTCGTGGTATCATCATTACTCTTGGCAACATATTGTGATATGTTGGGCAACATAATCTGATAATATCATATCATGAGATGTGATTCCTTGCCACGCTGGTTACCTTCTTCTGCTTGCAGAGCTCATGTCTCTCTAAACCATCACTGATTGGTGGAAACTTCACACTAGACCTCGAGCAGTTTGGACTGTGTGTCTCTCCACTCTTCCTCCAGACTCTTCTTCCTTGATTTACTTTAAATGAAATGTAAAATTTACTGATGATCAGTGATGGTTTGGAGAGACATGTCATCTGCTGGTGTTGATCCACTGTGTTTTATTATCAAGTCTAAAGTCAGTGCAGTTTTATTTTCCCACAAAATCTTACAGCACTTCATGCTGAACCTCTGCTGACAACTTTCATTTCATTTTCCAGCAGGACTTGAAACAGCTGCCCACACTGCTAAAAGTACCAATTGGTTGTATATAATATTCTAATTTTTTGAGACACTGATTTTTGGGTTTTTATTGACTATAAGCCATAATCATCAACAATAAAATAAATAAACACTTTAAATAGATCACTCTGTGTGTGATACATCTACATAATATATCAATTTCACATTTTGAACTGAATTACTGAAATAAAGTAAGTTTTTAATGATATTCTATTTTTTGAGATGCACATGTCCAACTGCATCTCCAAACCTATCACTGATAGATAGATAGATAGATAGATAGATAGATAGATAGATAGATAGATAGATAGATAGATAGATAGATAGATAGATAGATACAGTGCCCTCCATAATTATTGGCACCCCTGGTTAAGATGTGTTCTTTAGCTTCTCATAAATTGAGTTTTGTTCAAAATAATATAGGACCACGATGGAAAAAAGAGTAAAATACAACCTTTAACTCAAGTGAATTTATTCAGTAGGAAAAAAATCCCACATTAAGAAATAATTATTTAACATCAAATCATGTGTGCCACAATTATTAGCACCCCTGATGTTAATACTTTGTACAACCCCCTTTTGCCAACAAAACAGCACCTAATCTTCTCCTGTAATGTTTCACAAGATGGGAGAATACAGAAAGAGGGATCTTTGACCATTCCTCTTTGCACATTCTCTCTAAATCATCCAACGACCTGGGTCCTCTCCTCTGCACTCTCCTCTTCAGCTCACCCCACAGGTTTTCAATGGGGTTGAGGTCTGGGGACTGAGATGGCCATGGGAGGAGCTTGATTCTGTGTGCGGTGAACCATTTCTGTGTAGATTTGGCCACATGTTTAGGGTCATTATCTTGCTGAAAGACCCAGTGACGACCCATCTTCAGCTTTCGGGCAGGAGCCACCAGATTTTGTTTTAAAATGTCCTGGTATTTTAGAGCATTCATGATGCCATGCACCCTAACAAGGTTCCCAGGGCCTTTAGAAGAGAAACAGGCCCACAGCATCACTGATCCCCCGCCGTATTTCACAGTGGGCATGAGGTGCTTTTCTGCATACTCAGCTCTTGTGTTACACCAGACCCACTTAGAGCATTTGTTGCCAAAAAGCTCTATCTTTGTTTCATCTGACCAAAGCACACGGTCCCAGTTGAAGTCATAGTACCGCTTAGCAAACTCCAAACGTTTGCGTTTATGATTGTGAGTGAGAAATGGTTTCTTCCGTGCATGCCTCCCAAACAGCTTGTTGGCATGTAGATAGCGCCTGATGGTTGTTTTGGAGACTTTGTGACCCCAAGAAGCTACCATTTGTTGCAATTCTGTAACAGTGAGCTTTGGAGAACTTTTTATTTCTCTTATCATCCTCCTCACTGTGCGTGGTGGCAAAATAAACTTGCGTCCTCGTCCAGGCTTGTTTACCACTGTTCCAGGTGTTTTAAACTTCTTAATAATTCCTCTGACAGTAGATATGGACAGGTGTAGGCGAGTAGCGATTTTCTTGTAGCCATTGCCTGACTTGTGAAGGTCAACACACATCTGCCTCACTTGAATGGTATGTTCCTTTGTCTTTCACTGTAGAAGTGACAGAAATACTTTTATTAAATTTATTTCCTAAGAATTGTTAGGGGTGCCAATAATTGTGGAACAGGTGATTTTATGAAGAATAATTATTTCTTAGTCAGGGATTTTATTTCCCCCTTAAAATTTACTTGAGTTAAAGGTTGGACTTTACTTTTTTTTCCCATCGTGGTCCTATATTATTTTGAACAAAACTCAATTTATGAGAAGCTAAAGAACACATCTTAACCAGGGGTGCCAATAATTATGGAGGGCACTGTAGATAGATAGATAGATAGATAGATAGATAGATAGATAGATAGATAGATAGATAGATAGATAGATAGATAGATAGATAGATAGATAGATAGATAGAACTTTATTGATCCCTTTGGGAGGTTACCTCAGGGAAATTAGGGTTCCAGTAGCAGCATCAATACAGTACACACAGATAGAAACAAAGAGTAGGTGACAGGGAGTAATAAAATAAAACTAAACAATCTTACAATATAAAGTGCAAAGGAAGTAGACAAAAGTATAAAACAGCAAATATAATTAGTATAACTATAAATATAAATATGCAGTGAATGTATTTGAATAGAATTTTTATTGCACTTATTCCGTATGTATTATTTTATTGCGCTTAGTCTGTATGTGTTATTTTATTGCACTTAGTCCATTTGAGTTGCTACTGCTCCTCCTCATCCTCTGTCCTGCTGTTACTCCTCCTTCCCCCAGGGGAGGAATTGTAAAGTCTGATGGCATGATGGACAAAGGAGTTTCGGAGTCTGTTGGTCCTGCATTTGGGGAGGATTAGACTGTCACTGAACAGGCTCTTCTGGTTGCTGATGACGGTGTGCAGAGGGTGACTGGCATCGTTCATGATGTTCAGCAGTTTGTCCATAGTCCTCTTCTCTGCCACCGTCACCAAGGAGTCCAGCTTCATGCCGACCACAGAACCAGCACGCCTGATCAGTTTGTCCAGCCTGGATGAGTCCTTCTTTGATATGCTGCATCCCCAGCACACCACGGTGTAGAACAGGACACTGGCCACCACAGACTGATAGAACATCCACATGAGTTTCTTGCAGATGTTGAAGGACCGCAGTCTCCTCAGGAAGTACAGCCTGCTCTGACTCTTCCTGTACAGGTCGTCAGAATTACAGGTCCAGTCCAGCTTGCTGTCCAGCCACAGCCCAAGGTACTTGTAGGAGTCCACAGCCTCCACCTCAACCCAATCAATCAGAACTGGTCGTGACCTTGGTCTGGACCTCCCAAAGTCAATAACCAACTCCTTGGTCTTTGAGGTGTTGAGCTGCAGATTATTCCTGTGGCACCAAACAGCAAAGTCCCTCACCAGAGTTCTATACTCCTCCTCGTTGTCGTCCCTGATACACCCCACGATGGCTGTGTCATCTGCAAACTTCTGAATGTGACACAGCTCGGAGTTGTAGCAGAAGTCTGCGGTGTACAGGGTGAAGAGGAGAGGGGCCAGCACCGTGCCCTGAGGTGCTCCAGTGCTGCTGATCACAGTGTCAGACGTGATGTCCTTCAGCCTGACATACTGCGGCCTATCAGTGAGGTAGCTGAAGATCCATGCGACCAGGTAGGGGTCCACTCGCATCCCATCCAGTTTATCCTGGAGCATAAGAGGCTGGATGGTGTTGAAGGCACTCGAGAAGTCCATGAAGAGGATCCTCACTGTGCTTTTCCCCTTGTCCAGGTGTGAGTGGGCTCGGTGTAGCAGGTAGAGCATGGTGTCTTCCACACCAACAACTGCCCTGTATGCAAACTGTAGACAGTCCTGGGCATGCTGCACCTGCGGTCTGAGTAGACAGAGGAAGAGCCGCTCCAACGTCTTCATCAGATGTGAAGTGAGTGCCACCGGTCGGAAGTCATTCAGCTCACTGGGCCGGTTCTTTTTCGGAACTGGTACTAAACATGATGTCTTCCAGAGGGTGGGCACTCTCCCCAGCTGCAGGCTCAGGTTGAAAATCCGTAGTAACGGTTCACCCAGTTCTGCCGCGCAGGTCTTCAGGATTCGGGGGGACACCTTGTCTGGGCCTGCTGCTTTCCTGGGGTGGAGCCTCCTCAGCTGTTTCTTGACTTGGTCTGATAGAAAATGTGTGGGATGCCATTCTATTGGACGCTCTATCAACCTCTACAACTCTACATGCTGAGATGTCTGGCTGGCTGAGACACTATTCCTGTATGCGTAGCTAAATAATATCACCCATATCAGTCTAAATTAATAATCATTTATTGTTCCTAGTAACTTTTATCTTTCTTCTTTCTCGATGATGTGCCTTGTAAAGAGTGACATTTAAGCGACTTTAATCACAAAATGATACTTCTTATTTTAGCGTGCTAGGAAAGAAATGATTCATATTAAGATTTAACACAATATTATACTGTATATCTGTAACAAAACAGTATTTATATTTATTCATATGTGGAAATCTGAACTGTAGTGCTATCTGCATGTAGACGCTGAAGTTTTATGACTTATATATTTCATCATATAGGGAGAAAGGAGGTATATAAGATGCAGAAACATGCTTGCGTTAAGATGTCAGTGTTTTTATAAAAAAAAAAATCCATCCACATGAAAATATTGAACACAGAGCTTGAAAAAAGTTTCATTTTTTAGTGACCAGCAGGGTTTTTTTGTATGGGAGACCAAGACACACTGAAACCCTCCATTTTAACCATTTCATTTCATTTAGGTCTGCCTGTCATGATAATTACATGAATGATAAATCGTATAATATATAGAGAAATGTTTGCTGAACTTGGCCAAAATATCAGCTGTTTTTAAAACCAGTAGTTTATTTTATTTAATATTATTACTGTAGCATACTTTATTATGTTGTGGGTAAAACTGATGGGGGAAGTTGCCAATGCTTTTTGTCCCCTGGGGGTTGCCTTAGTGTTGAGGTAGGGTTGTTTTGGGAGCAAAGAGAGAGAGAGCGCTCCTGCAAGCGAGGGAGTTTTTTTTCTTGTTGAGGAGTTCTGATCAGGTGGAGTAAAGTGGAATATTTTGCACTCTTGTCTCGGTTGTTTCTCATTAATTCCTCAAAGTAACTCTAGTACTAGTATGTTTTTTTAAAGGTAGTATTTTAATTTTTTTTTTCTGGTGCGCACCATCTGTATTAGCTTTTCTCGCTTTATTCTCCCACTTCTAACGTTCCACCACTTTAAATGAACGCAGTCAGAAATAAATCCTTCTCTGTAGTTTATTGGTCTGGGTCCGGATCCGGACCGCCGTCCGCCTATTAGTGACCCCTGTGATAGAGTGTTTACCGTATGGTTCGTTGCACTTGCAGTTATTGGTCACATGGTGCAGGGCTGTTTCAAAGTCCCATTTAAAGACTGTCATGCATCAATAACAGTAAAACAAACACACATAGAAAATAATGACTTTTAAATAGCTGTTCATTGTAGTGACCAACATGCGAGAAAAGGTTTAAAAGAATCTATATGTGTGTTAATGAAGCCACGTATCTACAGCCCTGTTACAGAGACTCACTTTCTTTTTGGTTCTATGTGCATATCGTTGCTCTCCAATGAAAACCAAGTATATCCATTTGTGAAGATTTTTATTTTTCTACATACCTTGAACACACAAACTGTCCCTTACACCGTGTCAGAATGTCTTGATGAACGGACCAATAGAAACTCTTTAAAAGAAAAAACGAAATTATCTGAAATGTAATGTAATGGCAGTATCTGGCTAGAATTATCCATGCAAACAGACAAGCAACTTTGGCAGAGCACATCCATTTTTGGTCCTGAGTTTCAATCATGACATATGAGTTATGCGAAAAAAAAAAACCTCTCTATCTTTAAGAAACAGAGCTCTTCAAAGAGCACTTACTCTCTTAACACCTCTAACACACTAACTACCTCTAACCTCTTTTCCTTCTTCCCCTCCTTCACTCCTCTGTCCTATTATTTCCCTTTGACCTCCTTTAAGCCCTATCTAAAGATGTTTTACCTTTAAACTTCTATTACCTTGTACTTGACTATTGTAAGTCGCTTTGGACAAAAGCGTCTGCCAAATGTAATGTAATCTTTTTTTACATTGACTTCCATTCAAATTGAAGACGATTTTTTCTCTCTCCTGTAAAGTTGCTGTTTTGGAGACACTTGCTTTTCATTGGACAGCAACGATATAAGTAAAGAAAGGAGGAATATGTGACTTGAAAACTGAGATAGTCATAACATAAACATTTTCTGGTAGTCCTTCATGTAGTTGACATTTTTTGCAGCAGCCAACAGTTCTTCAGTTCTTGTTTATGGCATTTTCATCCTTTCCTCCTGCAAAATGGCTTCTAGTCCTCTGAGGTCATTGAGTCAATTCATGAACATTTGAGGATTCAGGTCAGGGGACTCTGAGAGGCATGGCAGATCCTTGAGTTTGCTCCTCATGAGGTAGTCCAGAGTGAATTATTTTGATGTGATCAGGATCCTTTTCCTTCTGTAGAAGTTTCCCCCTTTTTCATCTCCAATTCTTTGCACAGATGATGAGATATTTAATGTTCACTTCCAGAATTCACTGCTGCTGTATTTGCTTCAGTCCATTCTTCCATTCCATCAGTCAAAATGCTCCCCATGCCACTGGCTGCAACACAAACCCAGAGCACAAACAGTTGGAAAGGTATTCTTTTAATGAATCTCTGCACCCTTTTTTTCTCCAAACATATATGTCATATATCATTCTATCTGTCTGCAGGACTTTTTTTAAACATCTGATGCTGGATGTTGTAGTGAAGATGCAGGAAAGGTTTTTCATATTTTACACTAAAAGCTTGATGGGTAACACACTGGTTTTTATGCATTTATAACTTGCTCTCTGGCCATATGTCATCTTAATTGCTCATCAGTGATTTTTATAAATAACAGTAATTATCCGACCTGCTCTACACTGAAAAAATAAATCTGAGCATTAGTAAATGTAACATAATTAAATCTGTGTTATTAACAACAAAAAATATGTTTCTACCTTTACATGAATATATCTAGTTTTTAATTACTCCACATTTGTTCAAAATACAAGACATTGTGTATTTTTTCCTAAATATAATGTATTTATGTAATAAATCTTTTTAGGTACTCCTGCACAACAAACTAAAGTCTTGTTATATTTACTAGGGTTTTAGTCACTACCTGTGTCGATTCTCTTTCTACAGTGTTGGTTCATGCAGCTTTCCTATAGGCTCCTGGTACCATATATTTGCATATTGGGCGTGGCCTCTCCCTTACTTACCATCTTTGTGTTGTCTGTTGCCCAAAGCTACCTTATCCTGGGCATGCAGTAATTATAATATACATGTTGATTGGCAGGTCTCAGTGTTGTAGAGCTGTAAGAGCACAATAACTTTATTCTGGGTTTCTAGTGATCACAGTATGCTGGCTTTGAGCTACAGAGTTCACTCTTTACCCAGTTTACTTCTGTATTGCTCCATTATTGTACTGTCAGTATTGGTAGTTAAATAATAATATACTAAATATGTAGAGAATATCCATGGTTAACTTAAAATGATAAGTTATGTGAATATTACTAAAGTTTTATTAACTTGAAAGTGTGTGTTAAAATTAAGATGAATTGTTAGTTTATTTGACTTAACAGATCATTTTTTTAAAAGGACAAATTAAACACTTAAGTTGAGTTAACTCAGCTTTTTAAGTCAGCAGTGTACAAGAGAAAATTAAGTTGACAATACTTCAATTTCCTATGTAGTGTCAATGGACTCTTTTAAGTTGACACTACCTGAAAAAGTATGTTAGCACTACTGGAGAAATTAAGTAGTAAATACAATGACTACTCTTGCTTGATCTACCTAATTATCTGATGCAAAAAGTTGAATTGATTTTTTTAAGTAGATCAAGCACACTATTTTTTTCAGTGGTCAATTACCCGTCAGGTTCCTGGAGTTTTTTTACTGAGCTGATAAAATCTGCTTTTAGCTACAGAGCAGCTACAGAGCAGCCATGTTTCCTTTCTAGTAGAGAAGATTTCTCTCTAGAAAACTGTTTTTTGGGTTGAATAAAGTGCTTCCGTTTACTTAGAGTAAGCTTAAATTTCCAATATTTTCAACAGTAATGTTAGCAGTTTTTCCGGAAAAGTAAAGATTTTAAGTGTGCCTTAAAGTGCAACATTTATTTTATTTATTTTTTTTATTATTTTTTTTGTTCTGTTTTCTGTTTATTCATTCATATTCTGTTTATCTTTTATTTTATTTTTTTTTAGTTCCCTATTTTAGCTTACCTGATTAAATAACAGATTTCTAATATTAATTTTTTTAAATCGAATTTTTTGATGTAAGTTGTAAATCATCTGTATATTCAATAGACATTAAATTATTACAGAGTGAAAATAAAGGTAGCTTGATTGATTAATATTTAGGCAGGTGTCATAGCAGAACAGGCACAACAGGTTTGCTATGGCTGCTTTCAGAACTAGCTTGTTTGGTCCAAACCTTTGAACTTTTAAGACCAGACCGTTTGGTCTGACCAAAATATTTAGTATAATTTTTTTGATTTACTGAACCATGTCAGTTTGCAGTGTGAAAACGCTTATCTGGACTGTTTGGACTTTCAGACCAATTACAGGAAGTTGAGTTAGCCTATCCTCACCCATTAAACAATAAAATATGAAAAAGATGTGGTTTGGTAAGACAACTTACCAAACTGACAACACACCACCATCCAAAGCATACCCTATATAATCTATTCCATGGAAAGTATAGGGAGGCTCCACCCACATGAAACCAGGATGCAGTCAAGTTCTTGTGGTAAAGTTGTTAAGTGTGTTTAGTCACTAAATTGCAGTGTGAAACCAAACTAACTGGACTAAATATACAAATTACAATTTAACAAAGCTCAGTTCATGCTTTGGTAGGTCATTTAAACCAGACTGTCAAAATGTGTAAACTTGACTGTGCACTGTACATACAGTAGAAGTCAAACGTTTGGACACTTGACTGTTTTTTTTATTATTTAAAAAAACTTCTGCATTGTAGATTAATACTAAAGTCATCCAAACTATAAAAAGAAACAAAAGTATTAAGTAAACAAATATAATGTTGAACAAACCAAAATATGCTTTATTTTTTTAATTCTTTAAAGTAGCACCTCTTGCTTAGATGACAGCTTTAAACATCTTGTTTTATGAGGTAGAGTCACCTGGAAATCAGGCTGAACTTGTCAAGAGTTAATTACTTGAATTTCTTGTCTCTTTATGTGTTTGAGAGCATCAGTTGTAAACGTGTGAAGAGGTAGAGTTACAGGTATACAGTGAATAGCCCTATTTAAAAACTAATTAAAGAAAAAATGACTTTAAGAAATGAATGTCAGTCAATACAAAACATTTCAAGAACTTTGAAAGTATCCTCAAGAGCAGTCACAAAGACCATCAAAAACATTTTGATAAAACTGGCGCTTATCAGGACTGCCCCAGTAAGAAAGAGCGAGAGTTTCCTCTGTTGTACAGGTTACTACATGATTCCCTATGTGTTCCTTCATGTCTGCATAGTCTGGATGACTTCAGTATTCATTTACAATGTAGGACTGGTACTGTATATAGTTAGTGTGAACATAACTGTGATTTTTTAAAATTTCATTAAAAATACATGTACTGAAGATACTATGGTTAAAGACAAACAGAGGCTAACCCACCAATTAGCATTAGCCATCTTTCAATATGTGCACCATTTTTGTGCAAACAGGACCAAGTTATTATTACTGGTCCCTGTCTGACGGTGGATAATGACCTCCCTCCAATACAATAATAGAATATATTCAAAATATATTCCAGTATGTTAAATTTGCATGTGTAGTCACACAATTCCATTTACCCTTGCATGTTCTTCACCTTCTCTCCCATCTCCACAGAATGGTGAAGGGAAAGTTCCCTCTCTATGAACATCCTCTGCTGCTCGCTGCTGGCCAGTCGACAGGTCAGCCAGGTGGACAGGATGCAGCCCCCGATGCCGATGCAGGCCAGAGAGAGCGAGGCCAGGTGCAGGGGGGGCACCGCGTCCATCCGCCGGGCATACCCCCGCACAAACTGAATATTTAGGATGCCTCCGATTAGCCCACATATGCAGCAGGCGGAGAACAGGATCATCTGAAATAAAGGAGTACAGTTCAGTTTTAGTGCTCAGAGTTGCAGAGAGTATCCTAACGTACCTCCTAGTAAAGGTACTAAGCAAACAGCAACATTTAGTAACAACAAAAGTGTGAGTTTCCCTTTAGATCTGCAGTGCTGTTGCTTCTCGCCCTGACCCACCTTATGGACCACCTAAAGTGGCTTTCAAAAGTATTCAAAAGTGTTCATACTCCTTGAACTTTTTCGATTAATCGATTTTATCGATTAATTCGAATTTACAGTTAAGGACGATGTGTTTTTATTTTCACCACCGACGCTCCCCAGAGCTTAGCCCCTCCCCTCTCTCCCGTGCGCAGCCCCGCCCCTCTCTCCCTCCCTCCCGCGCTCCCCCCACACACACACAACATGACCGCGGAGCAGTGTTGCCAACTTTGTCGCTATATTTAGCTACTTTTCAGACCCTCTAGCGACTTTTTTAGTAAAAAAGCAACTAGCGAGAAATCTAGTGAGTTTTTGTGGTGTTATTGGAGACTTTTGGCGACTCTGAGATAAACACACGCTCTTCAGTTACTGTCCTCCGTGCTGCAGCGGCTGCTGCCGTGAGCCCTGCCCACAACACTCCCAGTGCAGTCTCACACACTCAGAACACACACACCGCTCCACCAACACACTGTGCGTACTGACTGACCCTGCCTCGTATTTACCGAGTAGAAATATAAATATTAAAGTGTCTTCAGTGTGACACGAAAAAAAAACCTCACTGAATTTAACTCACACAGTCTCAATCATTCACTCACCTCATTCACCACACAGCCTGTCACTCACCTCCTCCACAGTGTCTGACTCTTTGTAAAAAGCTATTCAACAAGTTGTCTATAATAGGTTTGAAAATAAAGAAAACTTAAAAAAAGCAAAAAAAATGTAATAAAATAAAAAACTGCTCTTATAATAACATTTAACAACACGGCAAAAAAATGGTTTCTGTAATTTACATAAAAATAAAGTTATTTTGAGACGTGACTGCCTATTTAAAATGCAACAGAAGTTGTTCATTTGTTGGAGTTCATTAGTATCATTTCTAACATATTTAGAGTGTTTTTTACTCACTTTTTTTCTCTCTCACAATGTTAATCCTTTACAGCTTCAAAAACATGTATTATACATTTAATTAAATAATAATCTGAAAAAATTGTAACGTGTAAAAGTATTTACCCCCTTTACTCTAAACCCCCTAAATAAAATCCAGTGCAATCGATTTCCGTTTAGTTAATAGAGTCCAGCTGTGTGTAATTTAGTCTCAGTATAAATATTCCTGTTCTGTGAAGACCTCAGTAGTTTCTTAGAAGAAAATAGTAACCAAAGATGGTAAGTTGGTAAATAATTAATTATTTATTTATTGACATAAATATATTCATAAAATCAACTTGGAGAATGAACTTTAGTCACAGTCCTCTAAACATTCTGGGACATTCTGGGGGCCCCCTCTTAGGGGGTGCAAAATGGGAACCCAGGTTAAAAGTCCTGGGGGCTAGAGACATCATGCTGCCCAAAAAGCAGAAATCAGGTTTTTAAAAGAAGAAAGGAAGGAAGGAAAAAGAAACAAGGCAGAATGAGGGGAGGCAGCTGTTGAAGGCTATGCTAACAGGGCGAACAGGAAACTTCGAGCTACACCAGACTGCTATTTTACTTTAACTCCAGTTAAGCTATTCCAGCAACAGCAAACAAACTTTTAGCGCGCTTTTTAGGACGGCTTTGGACGAGTTTGGATAGAGTGTGGAATGGCAAACCCCGTCATTGACACATACTCTATCTGCGGACCTCGAGGGCGTTCCTCACGGCATTAAAAGTCAGTCTGGTGGCGTTTGTTTCCTAAATAAGAGCAGAGCAAACTAACAGTGCCATCATGAAATTTACTTTAACTCCAGCTAAGCTATTCCAGCAACAGCAAACACACTTTTTATCGCCCTTTTCGGACGGCTTTGGGCAGTTTCGACAGAGCGGGTGTGGCAAACCCCCACTTTTCATACATATTCTGTCTGCAGACCTCAGCGTGTTACTTACAGCATTACCCTGTGGCCATCTTTTCTAAATAAGAGCAGGACATGCTAACAGGGCAAACAGGAAACTTCAAGCTACACCAGACTGCTCTTTTACTTTAACTCCAGCTAAGCTGTTCTAGCACCATCAAATGCACTTTTTAGGGTGCTTTCGGATGGATTCGGCTTTTGGGCGTGTCCCCATTCACACAAACTCTGTCTGCGGATAAAAGCCAGACTGCTCTTTTACTTTAACTTCAGTTAAGCTATTCCAGGAACAGCAAATGCACTTTTTAGTGCGCTTTTCGTACGGCTTTGGGCGAGTTTCGATAGAGCGGCGCATGGCAAACCCCCTCATTGACACAAACTCTGCACAGCAAATTCTATTTTTTGGAATAATCTCCCTGAGAGTTAATATCAACTTCTTTTAAGTGTATATGCGTGACCATCGAATACAGTCTATGACAGAGTTAAAGTAGCTCCTTTCTGGGAGTTGGCTTTTTAACTCTGCTTAGGAGTTAATTCTGAGCTGTTGTTAAAACACTTATCCCACCTAAAGTAAAATACAGCTTTCAGCTCCAGTTAATTTTACCATAAACTCCTTGACAGTGCTAAATATGAATGCAAAAATGTGTGTTATTAAACTAATATTTTAAAACCCTGGAACATGTAGGAGTAAAACTGACAAAAAAAACTTAATTACTGATATACAATAACAATTTTATACTCAACAAGTGTATGCCTGTGTACATTTTTTCATTGCATTGCCAGCACTTTATCGTCCTTAACATTGCAAAAAAACTATTATTTGCTTTTATAGCCGACAACGCATTGGCTAAGCAAACAACCATCATCCAAAATATTAAAGAATACCCCATGGAAGGTAGCCCTGGTGGACAAGGATTTACACTGATGGTAAACTAGGATTGGGGAACACGCCCTTTAGAGCGTTCAGTAATGCTCCTCAACACATTGGAATCAACTCTGAAAAACTACACTGCCAAAGAGTTCACCTCAACTCAACTTGTACTTTAAGATAGAGAATAAACTCACACAATTTATCAATTTCACACAGTTTTGATTAACTGCAGATTTTTGAACTCCAAACATTTGCTGTGTCTGCGGACTTCGAGTGTGTTACTCAGCGCAATAAAAGGCAGGCTGGTGGCGCTAATTTCCTAAATAAGAGCAGGACGTACTAACATGGCGAACAGGAAACTTCAAACAAAAAGCAGACGTGCAGACTCGCTATGTGACGTCAGCGTTTTCAGAAAGGTCCGTTTTCCCCATCCGGGGTCTGAGAAGTATTTCAGATTTTCTAATTTAAGGTGTGTCCAAAGTCCCACTCCATCCCACCTCTGTCCCTCCTCCCTTCAGTTCATCTCCTGTTTACACTACCTCATTTGACTCATTTGGTTTTATCTATCCTCTCTCACTCACATCATCAACCACTTTATGTGTACACTTGATCCCACCTCTCATATCTCCTTTCCCACCACATCTACCTTCTCCTGTCTCACCCAGTCCATCTCCTTCAACTTACTGTCAGTCCAGTTCTCTTCCTGGCACACAGCAGCCCACAGAGTCCACACAGCAGGAACTGAGGAATAAAACATATTAAGATATTTTTTTCTACAGACCTACACTCAACTTTTACTTATGCAGCACAGAGGGGGAAAAGTTCAAAACCAGAAACATGATGACAGCAAGAGAGGGCAAGTTAATATTTATAACACCTTTCATTCGTTCTGTAGTGCACTATAAAACCCGATAAGTTGACTAAACTTAAAACTTTTGTTGTAACCGATTACCTAATAAATTTTAAGTTCATGTAATACAAAAAAAAGTACAGTGAGCTTAACAAATACATATACATATATATTATTTTTTTTCTAAACTTGTATTTAGTCTTCCTTCTGGTTTCATTCAACTATTTTTAAATACTCATAGAAAAGTAGATGAAAGAAAACAGTAAAGAATTAAAAGTACTGAGAGCACAGCGAGAACACAGAGTTACTGCAGTTCGGTAAATGATGCTTGTTCTAAAACCTTCATTTAATCATAACAGTTAATCTACAAGTTTACCTAAACTAGCCTGGGAGGAATCACTACACACTGATGGTGAGTGTTAGTCAGAAACTGGGGGACACACCCAGTATGCAAATAGATTGTGACAGAAGCCAATGGAAAAGAAGCTGTTAATGACAACAGACTAAACACAGTTATTAAAAGTTGGTTCAAATCAAAGATCTCAGTTTGAATGTTTATATGTGTCCACAAATGTTTAACTAACTCAAAATAGTTGAGGATTGTTTATAAATCTTCAATTTTATATAAAACGACTTAATTTATTTGAGTTCAAACAACTTCTGGGTTTACAGTGTGCATAGATACACAATAGAAACAAATTTGCTAACTGCAAATTAAAAAAGTGTGTCTTTTTTTTTAATTCCATTTGGAAATCATAATTCATATATTTTCATATTTTCATAGTTGCTGTTGCACAATTGGGTCACTACTTGTGCATTTTAGATTAACCTATTAAACTCTTGCCTCAGAAATTGTAACAATGTTTTTAAAAAAAAAGCAAAAGCATTACCTTTAGCCAATTTTAATAAAGATCATTATCATGGACTAAGGTTTAAACCAAGCTGATATTTAATGGTTGTATTTTAAATGTTTCCAAAATATAAAAATTTAGCAGAGGTGGAGACATACAAACACGCCGCTCCATATGGGTGTAGCTGTGGACAGGTGGGTCTGCTGCACCACACCCTGAAGCTCCAGCACTCCCAGGATGACGCTGGCCACTCCCACACCTGTCTCGAACAGCGAGATCATCACCAGGCTCCAGACAATCTTCTGACTGTTGCACATCCTCCTGTGAACACCATTCCTCCAGAGAGAGAGCGAGCGGGTCAAGGGGAACGAGCCCCTTCACACACTCCTCACTGGGAAACTCGCCTTTCCTGGGTGATCCGGGGCTTTCCTAACAGGTCCCTTTCACACATCCCTGTTACAGTATCCCCGTCAGAAGCTGCAGTGATGCTCTCTGGTCTTCATAGTGACTCTAGAAAGAAAACTGTGGCTTCTGGAGGATCCAGTCTCCCGGATTGCTTGACCTGACCTGATGTGACCTGAAGCTGTAGAATTCCTGAGGGTCCTATTATTACTGAAGCAGCTGCTGCTCTGAAAGTTCAGTCTCAATCGACAGGTGTTCTCCAGGACCGAATTGATCCGTGCACTCTCCTGAGATGCCGCCCTCGCTGCGAATGCCTATACTCATGCCTGCCACACAGCGGGGTACTATCTGACTATGCTGATGAGATCACTTTAAACAAGGGCCAGTCTGATGCTGAAACGGCAGGAGAGCTCTATTTTTAGCCCTGGCCCACTGTATTACATAAAGAGGCGCGCTATACGTGCCCCGCGATCCTTAAGCGAGCCTGACAGTGGCCTGCCATCCCGAGCCCGTGAACCAGTGAAAGAGTGCTGCAACAAAGCCGGTCATCTCCCATTAGTCTCAATGTGATCTGCCTCAGTGCTCCTGAAAAAGAGGACCCAGATAGAGCCGAGCGAGGTCGTGTCTTTAGCCTTCTCCCTGCTGGAGAGACTTATCCTCCCTGCCTGCTGAACAACACAACTAGGTCTCAGTGCTGGAGCTCTGAGAAAAATACTTTATGTGCGAGTCAATGCATTATTATTAGGGGTTTAACAGGTATACAGGTACAGTGAGTGTGTTTACACGCACTTTATTATCCTATTACAATAAGAAGAAAAAGAACAGTGTTGTGCTGAAATCCGGCTCTCCTTGGTGATATGCAGGCATGTCACTGTAACTGTAGATTAAATCTTATTTATAAACAGAAATAAAAGGAATCTGAGGGGAATCTGTTGCACTCATTCTGCTGCAGGGAAGCAAAATTCAGCACAACATCTGAAAAAGCAACTCGTGAAACATTCTACATTCTACAAACCAACCAAAATCAAGTAAAAGGCGAGGCAAAGTTCTTTAGTTAATTTAGTCACTTAACTGTTTGGAACCAGAACTACGAAAAATATTAATCATTTTTTAAACTCTGGCTCAAGGTTTTGAGCAGAGATAAGAACCAAACTGTGGTTCAAATTATGTAGAGGAGGAGTGGGTCAGAACCTCTCCAGAACATAAGGCAGGTATTGTGTTCTATTCCCAGTATACGCTGGTCAGTACCTACTAAAAGTGTGCACAATTTGGGTCTTTTACCTCAGAACACGTTCTGATACCTCAGAACACGTTCAGATATCTTATGTCTTCTGAAGTTTGGATATTATATCATAATGTAACTCAGTTAAAAGAGCAGAAACTGTTCTGTTGGACTAACACAGTTCCTCTGTACTTTTTCTGTTCTGACTGTTCAACCTTAAATGAATGATATGCCATGCGCTGATACACTGAGACCTGTCAGATCTGATTCCTCTTACAGACTGAGATTCGTCCTTATCGGATGCAACTCATTCTGTGGAAAATGTTCTAATGGCACGATTATTCCTCAAATGATGAAAACACGTTATCTTTCTGATCAAACAAAGTGACTTGTTTAGCAGAGTTATCTAAATCTGATTTAAATCCAGCAATTTAAGGTAGAAAAAAAAATCCAAACCTATATGACTCTGTGTGAAAAAAGTGTTTGCTTCCTAAACCTAATAACAGCTTGATCCACCCTTACCATCAACAACTGCAGTCAAGCGTTTGCGAAAACTTGTGTCAGTGACTCTTTCACAGCACTGTGGAGGAATTTTGACTGTAATTCTGCCACATGTGGTGCATTTTGTAAGGTCATGCAACAGCATCTCAATATGATTCAGGTCAGGACTTTGACTAGGCCACTCCAAAGTCTTCACTTTGTTTTTCTTCAGCCATTCTTGCTGGTGTGTTTTGGATCATTGTCCTGCTGCAGAACCCAAGTTCGTTTCAGCTTGAGGTCACAAACAGATGGTTGGACTTTCTTCTTCAGGATCTTTTGATGGAAAGCAGAATTCTTCCAGAAGTCTTCCAGACCCTGAAGCATCACACTACCACAACCATGTTTTAGTTCTGTAGGTATGATGTTCTTTTTCTGAAATGCAGTGCTAATTTTCTACACCAGATATAATGGGACACCTTCCAAAAAGTTCAACTTTTGTCTCGTCAGCCCCGTTTGGGGATGATCAAGATGTTTTCTGGCAAAATTGAGATGAGCCTTAATCTTCTTTTTGCTCAGCAGTGTTTTTTGTCTTGGCACTCTGCCATGCTTTGTCATCTTTTGTCATTTAGCACAAGCTAATGCTAATGTGTTGTAAACGCTATACATGAGTATTCATCATGTGGCCTCTTTATGTGAGAGTGATTTTACATTACATTAAATTACATTACATTTGGCAGATGCTTTTGTCCAAAGCGACTTACAGTAGTCAAGTACAAAAGAAATAGAAGTTTAAAGGTAAAAACATCTTTAGATAGGGCTTAAAGGAGGTCAAAGGGAAATAGTGGAATAGAGGAGTGAAGGAGGGAAAGAAGGAAATGAGGTTAGAAGTAGTTAGTGTGTTAGGAGAGTAAGTGCTCTTTGAAGAGCTCTGTCTTCAGGAGTTTATTAAAGATAGTGAGAGATTCTCCTGATCTGGTAGTAGAAGGTAGTTAGTTAGAGGTGTTAGGAGAGTAAGTGCTCTTTGAAGAGCTCTGTCTTCAGGAGTTTATTAAAGATAGTGAGAGATTCTCCTGATCTGGTAGTGGAAGGTAGTTTGTTCCACCATTGGGGAACTCTGTATGAGAACAGTCTGGATTTGTGCTTTGTGTAAATGTTTGTTTGGTAAATCGAGGCGGCGTTCATTGGAGGAGAGCAGCGGCCGGGAGGTAGCGTAAGCCTTCAGGAGTGAGTGCAGGTAGGAAGGAGCTGTTCTGTCATCACCTTGTAGGTGATTGTAAGAGCTTTGAATTTGATGCGAGCATCAACTGGTAGCCAATGGAGCTCAATGAGCAGCGGGGTGACATGTGCCCGTTTTGTGTAAAGAACTTCATCAACATGTTTTTTTATAGCATATAAAACATATTTTTACTTGTGAAAAACAGGTACAACATGTCCCATTAGGCATATAAAGTAAACTGTAAAAACGAATACTGCACTGAAAAAAATGAAAGCGTTAGTTTCCAGAATAATCGTGTGTGTTAATGTGGACAGCACTAGTTTTAACCCAGATTTTTTTACACACCACAGTTTGGCCTTTGTGTCACAATCCTGATTATGTAAATGGTCAGTTCTATGGGTGAAAACTAAGGGCTGCACTGTCAGATCAGAGGACACTCTGTCCTGGCACAAAGACCTTAGACCCTCCCCAATATGCAAACCACAAGAACCAGGCAAACCAAATCAAACTCAACCTCTTTAAAAGCTGGGTTTGTGTATGAACAGCCCTGCACTCAGGCTCAGCAGCAGCTGGCTGGATACTCGTGATTTGGGGTAAGAACTGAAACCAGTGTTAATCAGCTTAAGCTGAGCAGAACTCTGCAGCCGACCTGGCGACAGAGTGGGAATTACACAATGACAATCGAGGTGCAAAGAGAAACCAGTACAGCGCAGGATTTAATATTTAGTGAACTAAAGTCTTACAGCCTTTACAGTGTCCTGCTTGCTTACTGTAAAAAAATACATCAATGTATTTTATTGAGATTTAAATGATAGAACAACACAAACACATACAGTGGTATTAAAAAGTTTAGTCAAACTGATCAGTTTTTATGTTTCTTTATAAATCATTGGTTGTTCAGATCAGCAATTTCAGTTAAATATATCATATAGCAGAAGAAAACAGTGATATTTGAGAAGTGAAATTAAGTTTATAGGATTTACAGAAAGTGTGCAATAATTATTTAAACTAAATTAGGCAGATGCATAAATTTGGGCATCCTTGTTGTTTTATTGATTTAAACACATTAAGCACTAATATTGGAACCCAATATTTGTTTGGTAAGCTCATTGACCCTTGACCTACATACACAGGTGAATCCCATTATGAGAAAGGTTTAAGGAGCCAAGCGCAAGTTTTTTCCTCTTTTTATTTTCTCTGAAGAGTGGCAACACGGGAGCCTCAAAACCCAAAACTCTCAAATGACCTAAAAACAAAGATGGTTTGTCATCATGGTTTGGAGGAAGGATATAATAATCTCAAAATCCCAGAGATTTCAGCTGTCAGTTTCCACTGTGAGGAACATAGTGAGGAAATTGAAGACCACAGGTACAGTTCTAGTTAAGGCCTGAAGTGGCAGAACAAGAATCTCAGATAATCAGAGGAGAAGGATAGTGAGAACAGTCATAGTCAACCTACAGACCAGATTCAAACACCTACATCATCATCTTGCTGCAGATGGAGTCACTGTGCATGGTTCAGCTATTCAGCGCACTTTATACAAGGAGAGTCGCCACAATTTTCATTTTGGAATAAGGTTCTGTGGACTGATGAAACTAAAATTTTGTTATTTGGATGGTGGTTATTTATGCATGGAGGAAAAATAACACAGCATTCCAAGACAAACACTTTACACACACAGTAAAATTTGGTGGTGGTTCATCATGCTGTGGGGGGTGGGGTCTGTGCAGGTACTGGAATCTTGTCAAAGTTGAGGATCACACAGATTCCAGTCAATATCAGCAGATTCTTCAGAACAATGTTCAAGAATCAGTGAGAAAGTTGAAGTTGTGTTGGGGCTGGATACTCCAACAAGACAAAGACCCTAAACACTGCTCTGGAGTTTTGGTAACTGAAGATGTTTTGTAAAGAAGAATGATCCAAAATACCTTCAATCAGAAGCCAGACTCTCATTAAAAGCTATAGAAAGTGTTTAAAGGCTGTTTTTTCTGCAAAAGGAGGAGCAACAAATATTGATGTAAATTTTCTGTTGGGGTCCCCAAATTTATGCATCTGCCTAATTTTGTTAAAAGAAAAAATATTCCAAAAATTCTGTAAATCCTATAAACTTAATTTCACTTCTTAAATATCACTGTGTTCATCTGCTAGATGATATATTTAACTGAAATTACTGATCCAAACAACCATTGATTTATAAAGGAAAATCACAAAAATGATCAGGGAAGCCTAAACTATTTCATACCATTCTAATTGTAAAGAGGAACAAAAATGATACATGATTTTCAAAATTTAAATAACTAAACAAATCTGAAGTGTAATGTGCAAACGTATTCAGGCCCCCTTTATCAATACTTATTAATGCAGTGTTACTTTTTTTCCACATAACACTTTGCATTTAAGCTAAAAAGTTCAACTTTGGTCTCATTACAGCATATTATTTTACATGTTTGCTTTGTCCCTTCATGGCTTGTGGCAAACGGCACATGTCTTTCATTCAATAACGGTTTTCTTGTTGCTACTCTTTCATAAAGGTCAGATTGTGCATGACTTATAGTCATTGGCGTAGGAACCGGGGGGGATGGGTGGGACATGTCCCACCCAATATTGGAAACAGGTGGATTTGTCCCCCCCAAAAATTATATCGTTTCGCTCAGATCAGCTGTACTATTAATGAGGAGACAGACCGGACCAATCACGTAGCCGGTTCAGGTATTAAGTCCCGCCTCTCAGCACAAACAGCCAATCAGCTTGCTGGTTTTGCGGCCCGCGGTGTGCTAGTGGGGGAAGCCCCGCCCCCTCGCTGTGAGATTTAGCAGCGGGATCGGGCTGCAGCAGCTTCAGCTGAAGATCTGGATATACGGGGATTTTTCTAAAAGAAAGGTAACGATAGGCTAACCACATAAACTGTGATGATGTTTCTGATAGCTGGTTAAAAATACAAGACTCTAAATCAGCACACAGTTTAAACCCACTGTGATTAATAAACTGCAGCTGTGTGAGTGAGTTAGCTTAACTTTGGAATTAGCTAGATTGGAAGTCAACGTTAAAGAAAAAATAAACTATGTACGTAATGTTCAACTTGCCCTGTACCTGATCAGCTAATTACTGTTTCATTTTTAAACTGTGTTTATTAATTTAGGATTACAGGATTTACTGTGAGCAATAATGAACAAAAATTCATTTAGTTAACTAGTTATCTAGAAGCCAGATGTAGTGGATAGTCAGAATTTAGTACAGTACTTTATGTTTGTCGTTTAAAGCAGTTTCTTAACCCTGATCACTGCCCCAAAATTGTGTTTTCCACCTGATCCAGCTGATCAGCTAATAAACAGTCATTTACTGAGTTTACTGAGTTTAATCATGTATATCCAGCAGTGTATTAGACACATCATACAACCACTTACTTTATTAAATGTCTTTAAAGCAGAGAAAGCTCTAGAATATGTAGAACAGTGTTAATATTCAGTAGAATATGTAAGAACAGGGTTCACAGTAAGGCCACATGTCCTGACGTTTATAATTAAAATCTTTATGAAACGTAAAGTTACATTCTTTTACATAAAAGGACACCAATCTTTAGAAGAGCTCTTAATAGAAAAATAAAAGCGTAGGATTTTTTTTAAAGAGTGGAGAAAATGTAAATATACAACAGAATTGACATGCCAATACATGATTATAATAATAATAACAATAATAATAATAATAATAACCAAATCTGTTATATTATTTTAAATATTAGGTGATAACTGATCATTTTTGTCATATGTATATGTATTTGCATAATTTTTTCTTACAACAGTAAATGTAATGTGAAGTAACATGTTTAGGTTGTAAAATCACCTTGTTAACTAATAAAAAACAAAATACAGAAAAAAAATATTATTTGTGATTAAAAGTAATTTCCACAAATGTTGTTCTAAGAAACTATAGGGTGGGCTTGGGTTCATATTGGCAAATGTGTCCCCCCCAATATCAAACCTGCTCCTACGCCCTTGCTTATAGTTGTCCTCTGGACAGATGTGGATCTCTGCAGCTCATCCAGAGTGATCATTGCTCGATCTGTCAGTTTGGGTGGACGGACATGTGTTTGTAGGTTTGCAGGTGTAGAATACTTTTTCCATTTTTGAATGATGGATTAAACAGTGCTCCTTGGAATACTTAAAGCTTGGGATATGTTTTTATAACCTAACCTAAACTTTATCTCTGACCTGTGTGGTGAGTTTCTTGCTCTTCATGATGCTGTTTGTTCTATAGTGTTTTTAAGCACTGAGGTCTTCAATTACACACAACTTACACAACTAACTTCTAAAGGCAATTGATTGCACTGGATTTTATTTTGCACGTCACACTTTTCAGATTTTTATCTGATTATAATTTTAAAAACCATGTTTATTCATCATTTTCATTTCACTTCACAATTGTGTGCTTCTTTGTGTTGGTTTATCATTTGAATTCTTAATAAAATACATTTAAGTCTGTTGTTGTAAGGTGACAAAATGTAAGAAAATTCAAGAGGTATGAAAACTTTTGCAAACTTGCTCGTTTTGACTACTCTCTATACCTCAATCTTATTTTAATAAAGTTTTTAAATTGCATGTGTGTTTTTAATGTTTTGTTGCACATGACAGTAATTGAGGCCTGTTGCCGATCAGAATAGAACATGAACCAGCCAATAAAACAGTAGCTTAGCCCCGCCCACTGCACTGGAAAAGCCGATGAGGCAAAGCTTTAACATTTAATCAATAATAAACGTATGGTTATTATTATTTTTTATTTTACCTCCACTGTAAACCCACAGTTAATCTGAACTGAAAATAATAAAGTCAGTTATACGTAAAATTAAAGATTTCCTAACATTACTCAAGTTCTTTTGGGCTTTTAGTGAATATTTGTTCACATATATACTGTAAATTCAAATGGGATGTATGAGTTGAATTAACTTTTAAATATTGAGTTTAGTCTGTTGCCATTTGCAGCTTATTTTTCACTGGCCTTTAGCACCATCTACCAGTATGCATACTGGTTCTGACATGTGGCTGTGTGCATTGTCTCTACATCTCTCATTTTCTATGAGTATTTTAAATCTATATTTTATTTAAAGAAAACCAAAAAGGTTAAATACAAATCAATTTAATTCACCTGATCACAACATTTAAAGTGAATTATTGTGAAAAGCAATTGATATCAAACTATCAATTAAATTAACTTATTTATTTACTATTATTATTTTACTTATTAATTTGGGTTGACAGAAAATGACTTTAAGTGTTAAGTTAAATATACTTAAATTAAACTCCAGCTAGTTCAGAATGCAGCCACGCGAGTGCTTACTAGAGCTAGAAAGTTTAATCACATTACACCTATTCTTTGATCCCTACACTGGCTACCTGTTAAATTTCGTATAGATTATTAATTCTCATTAGTCTGGCCCCGCATTATCTACAGGAACTCCTTACTCCTTACAATCCGCCACGTTCACTCCGCTCCCAAGACGCCGGCCTGTTATTAGTATTATTAGTATTAGAAAAAACTATCAAGAGGAAGAGCTTTCTTTTATAAAGCTCCCCAACTTTGGAATAACCTCCCTATTAATCAGGCCCGTCGCGATGGGGCAGGCAAACCAGGTAATTGCTTGGCCAAGCTGGCCTGGGGCCCCCAGACAACAACAGGTTAAGAATTAAATGCAGCGGCAAACTGTGTGAGCCCCCCTTTACATTCTCAAAGTCAATGAGCAATGACACTGTTCTCAGAATCCCCCTCAAGGGGGCCCCTCCCACCAGCTGCTGAAGGCAGGCAGACACTGTCCTGGCAGACAGCCAAGTTTTAGACGCCGGCAAATATGAAACTTAACCATGAAGCGAATTTATCCATCAGGAAGCCAAAAGAGAAAACAAAAGAAGGAAGAGGAACACAAAAAAACACAAGACAGTGGTAAGTGATGATTTACACTGGATAAATTAGGCCTACCTGTACAAATGGTGTAATTTAGCAGCAGGTAGGCTAAAAACAATATATACGTCCCGGGTAATGTTTATGTTAGCTAGCTAGCTACGTGCCTGGCAGTCAAAGCTAGGAATAAGTTAGCTAACCAATTAGGTTAGAGGTTAGTGCAGTATACAGGCTCGAACAGGCGTGATAATATAGCTCCATAATGTAATATATTATATTAACAGGAAAACACAGGTCTGTTCCAGATTCACTGCTTATTGTATTTCAGCCTACCGTTCTTATCTTCAGTTGAGATTAAGGTGGCGTAGCTTCTCTGAGGTGCTAGCTAGCTATTCAAATCTATGTACCAAATGGTGAGTACTGTCTAGTAGTATCCATGCATGCACTATGCCAGCTGTTCACTGTCTTTAAAGGTGCATCTGTCTAATTCTCAGACAACAGCATACTTAAATCTGCTATGTTCAGCTACAAGTAGTAAATTTGTAAAGTAGTTAGTTTGAGGTGTTTAGCATTGATAGCTATATCAATGCAGCTGGGATCCATCTAAATATCAAAATCAGAAAAAAATATTGTAATGCTATCTCTAACCATATCTTTTCTTTCTACCTCAAGGGGCTTTGCTTAAATTTCTAAGCCCTCTTCCTAAAGATGCCTCTGATGAAGGTAGAGTGAATTTCTCTCACTAAGCTGTTATTACTGACCTCTTACAATTTGTTAATATTGTTATAAAATGGTCATGCATATTTTTGCTGGACATTTCAGATTTTTAAATACGGCCCCTCCTCATGTCTATGTGATGCACGCTGTACCTGAAAAGTGTGTTATATTAATAAAAACGTTCTTTTCCCAGCTGTACCATCAACAGCATCTCTCATTGATGAGAAAGACAATGAGGAAGAAGAAGACATGGAAGAAACTACATCCACTGGCGCCATGGCCTCAACATCAACATACATTGAGTCTGCACTACATCTCAGCACTGGTGTTACCTCAACAGCACAAGGTACCACAAGCACTGTCAATTATAGCTGATATCCTGCACAGTTTCCCATAGTCTTAACTCATAGTGTGCACTATAACATTGTTAGAAAAGGACCAGTGCAAATCACAGATATTGAATTCCCCCAAAACTGTGAAAATCAGTCAGTCTTGCCCATGGAAATGTCAGATTTCTGAATATGGGGCCTGTACTTTTGTCTAGGCATCAGACACTCAGTGATGCACTCTGTACATGAAAAGTGTGTTATGTCAATAATGTTTTTCTTATTTTCCTGGCTGTATCATCAACAGCAACTCTCATTGATGAGGAAGACAACATGGGAGAAGAAGATATGGGAGGAACTACATCCAGTGGTACCATGGCCTCAACATCAACACAAATTGCATCTCCACCACTGGATCTACATCTCAGCACTGGTCATACCTCTACAGCACAAGGTACCACAAGCACTTTCATTATATATTTTTGCATATGGGAGTGTTTTGTTTCAGCTGTTAAAATTTACCTTGTGTGTATTTATACTTACTATGCCATTTGCACTTTATTTTTTATAATTGTTGTTATGGGATACTATTGCTGTGTTTTTTACATAAAGTGTGTTGGACCTAAACTGTGTGTATATGCTGTGGTTCTTGAAGGTGGACCGTGGCCAGATATGTTTTTTTTTTTGGCCGGAGGGGGGTTTGGGCATGAGATTTCTGGTGTGGAGGTTGGGGGGGCCCCGGTTGGTGTCTTTGCTTGGGGCCCCCAAATACCTTGAAACGGCCCTGCTATTAATATACGGGACTCAGACACACTCTCAATCTTTAAATCTAGACTCAAAACATTTCTATTTGCTCAAGCTTTTGAGTAATGTCCCATTACAATTTTCGTCCCCTTACAACTTATCCAGCAAATATAAACCCTGTCCTAATCATCTGTTTTCTCTTTCTCTCCCCATGTCCTGAGCTGCTGCTACCAGTGCCCATCCCACTCCAGCAGAGTTTTATAAAACCATTCTAACCCCTTTTTCTTCCCTCCCCTCTCTGTTCTCTCTCTCTATCTTTCTCACATGTGCTGAGATGCCTGGCCGGCCGGTCGGCCTGGATGTGTCCGTCTGTGGTTCCAGCTTTCAGGAATCAGCCCTGTCCTTCTACTCATCAGAATTATTACACAACCTTTCTAACTCCTGCTTTTTTCTCTTCCTTTCCTTTCTGTTTTCTCTATCTATCTCTTTTACATGTATGGAGATGCCCTGTTCCTGATGTTCCCAGCCTGGCTCTCCACTACCCGCTGTGTTGTACTCCAGCTCTGCAACCCTGCACTGATTAACATTAACACACTCAGAATCTGTTTCTGTATTAGCCATAGCTAATTCATAAGTTAGTACATTTTATTTTAGCTATAGCTCACATTAATTCTCTGTACTGTTTTTGTTCTGTTATTTGTTTGTTGTTTGTTATTTGTTTGTACTGAGCGGGTCAACCCGAGTAGGATGGGTTCCTCGGACTGAGTCTTGGTTCCTTCCAAGGTTTCTTCCTCTTAAAGGGAGTTTTTCTTTGCCACTGTGTCACCATAAAATTGGCATCTCTGTGGTGCTGCTCATAAGAGGTGTGGACCTGTTTTTCTCTGTGAAGCTACTTTGTGACAACCTTTGTTGTAAAAAGCGCTATAACAATAAAATTGAATTGAAAATTGAATTAAGTTTTAGTAAATATTACTTTTATTTTTTAGGGCAACTGATTTCCTCAAATGATTTAAATAAGTGTAACTTATCCAGCCTTGATAATTTTAATTAACAAAAAAGTTAATTTTGTTGTACAATGGGCTGTACGGTGGCGCAGTGGGTAGTGCTGATTTGGCCCAGGTTTGATTCCTGGCTGGGGTGATCTGGGTCTTTCTGTGTGGAGTTTGCACATCCTCCCTGTGATTTTACTATTTATAGGTATATATTTTAATGAAATTAACATTGTTGTTTTGTTCTAGAAACCCCTGACAACATTTCTCCTAAATTCCAAATAAACATTTTGTCATTTATAGCATTGATTTGCAGAAAATGAGAAGTTCATATTCATTTAGAAACCACAATGCTAATGTTTTAAGAGTTCAGAAATCATTATTTGGTGGAGTTACCCTAATTTTTAATCACCGCTTAAATGCATCTTGGCATGCTCTCCACAAGTCTTTCACACTGCTTTTGGGTGACCTTATTCCACTCCTGGCACAAAAATTCAAGCAGTTCAGCTTTGTTTTTGGCTTGTGACCAACTTACATCTTACATGATTACATTCAGAGCTTTTTTAATGAGGTTAAATGGCAGTCAGCAACTGCAGGATGACATCAAGAGACCTATAAAAAGAATGGCAAATGGCAGCTGGGGTGAAGTGCATGGAAATAACAGTTCAAAACAATCTATTAGAGGCAGGACTTGCTAGAAAAAGGACCTTCTTCAATGAGAAACAAAAAAGAGCCAGACTGAAGTTTGCAAAAGATCAAGGGTCATAAGAATTTGGGCAGTTTGCTTTTTAAGAATGATGCATGAATCAAGCCGCATACCAGATTATCCCGGAAGAAAACTTGCTTCCTTCTGCTCTGACATTGTTCCCCATCCCTAAGGACTGTTTTTTTCAGCAGGACAATGTTCCATTCCACACAGCTAGATCAATTAAGGTGTGGATGAAGGACCACCAGATCAAGAGTGTGTCATGGGCAGCACAATCTCCAGCCCTGAACCCCATTAAAAACCTATAGAATGTAATCAAGAGGAAGTTAGACGGTCAAAAGATATCAAACACAGCTAAACTGCTTGAATGTTTGAGGCATGAGTGGAATAAGGTCAGTCAAAAGCAGTGTGAAAGACTGGTGGAGAGCATACTGAGACACATGAAAGCTGTAATTGTTATTCTACCAATTACTGATTCTGAACTCTTCTTTAGATAAAAATTTAGTATTGTTGTTTCTAAATTAATATGGACATGTTTTATTTACATTGAGATTTGAAAGCACTGCATCTTTTTTGTTAATTTGACCATTTCTCATTTTTTGCAAATAAATGCTCTAAATTACAAATATTTGTATTTAAAATTTGTGAGAAATGTCATCAGTAGTTTATAGAATAAAACCACAATGCTCATTTTACTCAAACATATACCTATGAACAGTTAAATCAGAAAAACTGATTATTTTGAAGTGATGTCTTAATTTTTCCAGAGCTGTAAATGTGTCTGCAAATTGTAATTTATTTCAGTTGAAACAAACTGAAAACAACCATACAGGGAATGTCCACAATGGACAATACTGAGGACAGCAAAACTGACTGAGGTCAAGTGTATTTATTTTTAAAAATCACTAATAAAATGACTGTGACAGGCCTAGATGGGCTGATGTTTGTGCCGGGTGCTGAGCGTGTGAATCGGACAGCGCTACTAAACCCTGTTCTAAACCCTGGAAGGAAGTGACATAATCGCAGTGTAATCAACATTATGAGGCATAACCCGTCCGGCGTGCAGCTCCGCCAACGAGGCGCTGTGATATTCAGGTCACTCAAAACCCAACACTGTCCAAACACCATCCTCTGAAACACTGCTGACACAAAGAGACAGGCTGGAGGCTGGAGCGTGCAGCACTGCGATACCCAGAATGCACCACAGACACAGAGATGCCTATGCTTTAAATGCTTTAGTAGGACGAGCCACATAAATTAAAATTCATCTCATTCAGAATGACATTCTACCAACTTTACCACTCAAATAAAAGTTCTAATACCATTAAAATCCAGCATAAAACTCTAAAACACTGATCTCCCATATAAGGTTCTAATAACATGAATATTCTGAATAAAGTTCTAATATCATTAATTTCCAGCATGAAGTTACAATAACATTAACATCCAGAAAGACATTCTAATAACATTAATATCCATTATGAAGGTCTAATAACATTAAAATCCAGAATGAAAATCTAATAACATTAATATCTAGTATGAAGCTCTAATATCATTAATATCCGGAATGAAGCTCTAATAACATTAATATCTAGTATGAAGCTCTAATATCATTAATATCCGGAATGAAGATCTAATAACATTAATATCTAGTATGAAGCTCTAATATCATTAATATCCGGAATGAAGATCTAATAACATTAATATCTAGTATGAAGCTCTAATATCATTAATATCCGGAATGAAGATCTAATAACATTAATATCTAGTATGAAGCTCTAATATCATTAATATCCGGAATGAAGATCTAATAACATTAATATCTAGTATGAAGTTCTAATATCATTAATATCCAGAATGAAGATCTATTAACATTAATAGTTCAATAGTTCAAGTTCAATCAAGTTAAAATATGTAATTAAATACTGAATTCAATTTAAATGTTTATGTAATTGATGAGCGAGGTACATCTACACTCAGACATTTCTTAAACAGATAAAATGAGTTTATTATTATTGTCCAGTAAACAAACAGTTGCAACATTAGATAAAGAAATATTTATATAGATGCTTTAAGTGCACAGATAAAAAGACTCAAATAGTAAAATTACAGTAAGTATGGCACAGACATAGAATCCAATAAAAACACAGACAGACAGACAGAGAGACAGACTAATAGCTCTATTGGCACTGATTTTGGAGTTTAAGGCACATTATGAAGTTCCTGTTCTGTAGTCCTGTGCGTTACAGAGGAACAGTACTAAACAGTACTGAACTACTAAAACGTTTTTATAACTAGTATGTTTGTCAAGAATCCTGTTCATATCTGGCATTAACTTGCGTCCTGCATGATCCAATCACAAATGATATCCAAAATACCTAGTCGTTCACTCCTGGCATCTGATTTTAAATGCATCTCATGTAAGGGCTTGTGATCGGGTTACAGTAAGAGTCTTCCAGTTTTCTTATTTGGATGGAGTCCTTAGCACAAATCTTAAGTACTTAAGTAACCGTGCTAGCGATGTTGGATGGGCCCACACTCTTGTATGTTAAAGCTAAAGTGTTATCAGCCTATGGTCTACGGTGTGCAAATTCCATGTTATCAATGCTGGATGAGTCTGAACATCTGGCATGGTAAAGCTGTGTTAACAACGTTGGATTAAATCTGCAGTGTGCACAGTTGATGCAAAATCCATGGTAGTAATGTCAGAACACCAGCATGCTAAAGCCATGTTGGCATTATTGCATGAGCCTGGTCACCCTCTTGCTAAAGCTGCGTTAGCAATTTTGGATGTGCCAGAATGCCAGTATGCTAAAGAAGTTAGCAACCTTGGATTTATGGCATGCATGTTGTTGTTTTTTGGCCTGCAAATGCCAAGGTAGCAATGTGGGATGAGCCCAGCTGCCGACATAGTAATGCCATGGTAGCAACGATGAGCCAGAACAATAGCATGCTAAACCCAGATTAGCAACATAGATCTACGGTGTGCACAGTGTTGGTCTACAGCGTGCAAAAAAGTATGCTAAAGCCGCATAAGCAACCTTGGATTTACGGCATGCATGTTGTTGGTCTTTGGCCTGCAAATGCCATAGCATGCTAAAGCCATGCTAGCAACGTTGAATGAGTCTGAACAGGGGCATGCTAAAGCCGCGTTGGCATTGTTGGATGAGGCTGGTTGCCGACATGCTAAGGTCTTTCAAGAGATGTTGGATCTACAACATGCAAATGACATGGTACCAATGTTGGATGAGCCAGAATGCCAGCATGCTAAAGCCAGGCTAGTAAGGTTAAATAAGCCTGAACATCGGCATTGTTGGATGAGGCTGGTTGCCGGCATGCAAATGTTACACTAGCAATGATGGATAAGCCAGAATGCCAGAATGCTAAAGCTGCGTTGGCATTCTTGGATGAGCCGAGTTGCTGAAATGGCAATGTGGCATTAGCATTGGATGTGCCAATGTGTTAATGTGGGACAAGGCCGGTAGCTGGCATTAAAACATACAGTGCAGAATGTTACATCACGGTCAGGGTGTCTCGAGAAGCATCGTAATTCTGAGGTGGTCAGACACTCATATGACCACATTATTATTATTATTATTATTATTATTATTATTATTATTATATTACTGTAGTGTGAACATCAAACCATCTCCATTTATGCCTGACAGCAAAGCCCTGCCAATATTTACCTAATCACCTTTCCTGCCATAATATACGTAATTTCAGTCACACCACATCATCCACCGTCCGTACGGGTTAGCTGAGCACACTACAAAAACAAGTGAACAGATAAGGTAACATGACTCTAACCATAATCCAGCAAAATGATGTGAAAGAATGAACGAAGTAACACTTACACATTGCCTTTCTAGACACCCAAGGAAGCTTTACAATCACACTCAGCACTCACCTATACACATACCGGTGAGAAGTGGCAGCCAATTGTGCACAGCCTACTCTCAAACGGAAACTATCGTCCACCAGGAGGACTGCATCTGGGAATGAGGAGTTGACCAAGCCCTGTATGCCAATCCATATATGGGCATACAGTCACACTCAAAATCAACCTCTTACACCCATACAGATATCTACCATTTGGAGAGTATCCTATTAACCTTGTTTCTTTCCTGTGGGAGCAAACCCACACAGTGTAGAGTCCCACACAGACACAATGGGAATATCCCAGATATTCTCTTCACAGTCCTGGGAACTGTGCAAACCACTAAGCCACTGCCACACATTTAAAATCAGATGCCAGAAGTGAAATGTGTAAAATGTATTTTGGTTATCGTTGTCATTATCGGATCACCCAGGACGCATGATAATACCAGGTGTGAACAGGGCAATATTACTATATAGACTCCTCTGATAAAGTACACAAAGCTGCACTTAACAACAGTTTCAAAACACAGATGTAACAAAACATATAAACTTGTGAAAATTGTTTAGTAACATGGTTTTCTTTTACAGTCTGGCTGAGTAACTTCTACTGCCGATAATCACCAACTATCAGCAATGCATTAAAAGTCTTGGCAAGGATACGGAATATTCTACATGTTAGTTTATATTTAACAGCATTCACTTTCTTCAGCTGACCTCTATCTGCTGAAATGGAAAGAGTGAGGTTGTGCTCAGTGCTGTACACACTGATCTCTCACAAATCACCCAACAATGCTTAATAGCTTTACTGTTACATAACGGAGTAATAAGGGTTCCCTGTTCATTCAGTACAGACCGCAGAGTCACCCAGAGGCCCTGCCAGAGCTTTCCCAACTCAAGGCCATTAGCCGGTTCTGGAGCTGTACCGTACAGTCCGATTCTCTACTGGATACTACTGAACTGAGCTCCATCCAGGCCAGCAGATGCCACTCAGTGCTGAGATCAGGTGAAGCACAGCCTTAGCCCCGCCTCATTTCACCCCCTTAGCGCTTCCGTTCCAGTTTTTCTCACGCTTTGGGGAAGGCCGACGCCCTCAGGATCTCCATGCAGTTAACAGTGATAAGAGCGCCGGTGAGCTGTCTCCATTGTCTGGTCACCGGACTCTTCATTTTATCCAGGGCCAGATGGAGATCCTGGATCATGTCCCGGTAGCCATCACCATACTGCACACTCCAGGAGTAGAGGAAGTCATATGCAGGCTTCCACATTGACTGGAAACGAAAAAAAAAACATTAAAAACAATATAGACCTGCCCAAACAACATGCCCCCCCAGCAGAACCCTGTAGAACAATTCCCAAATATTTCTGCATTAGCATTACTAGAGGAATAATAAACCTAGGGTTCAAGTGAATGTCATGTAGACTCTGTAGTTCACCACATCATCTTTCACTCAGGTTTCACTCCCTCTCAAATGTTTCGAGATGCCTTAGTCATGAAACTTAGATAGTATTTAAATCTATATTTTTAATTACATTTATTTTTGAATAAACACGAAATATTTCACAGGGCAATTCTTTAATCTGAAGTTTAACAATGTTTTTTGCATTTAAACTTAAGAGGCAGCGAAATTTGCTTTTGGAAAAAAAGTCATTTTCAATTACCTTTAACTGAATTAAAAGTAAGTAATATAAATTAATTCAAATGCATTTTATTCAAAACTCATAAATATGAATGTAGACCAAAGGTGACATATCCATTAGATAAAATTTAGAACAAAATTTGCTAACTCTTTTTTTTTTATCATAAATTGTTTTGAAATGTTTTCCATTTTCTCCCCAATTTACAAGGCCAATTAACCAACCCACTCAACACCAGAAGGGTGAAGACTAGCACATGCCTCCTCCGATACGTGTGAAGTCAGGCTCTGCCTCTTTTCAAACTGCTGCTGATGCAGCCTTGCTGAGTAGCATCACAGCACGCTCAGAGGAAAGCGCAGCGACTCGGTTCTGATACATCCGCTCACAGACGCAGCCTTGTGCTGATCAACATCACCCTTTGGAGTGATGAGGGGAAAGAGCTCCATCTACCTACCCAGAGAGAGCAAGGCCAATTGTGCTCTCTCAGGGCTCCGGCAGCTGATGGCAAGCTACATGAACAGGATTTGAACCAACAATCTCTTGATCATAGTGGCAGCGTCTTAGTTGGCCGGATCACTCGGAGTCCCTGTATTTTTTTTCATTAGCAGTTTTCACCACTTCACAAGTTTAGAACACAAAGGAACATTAAAATTTAACATTTGTTGAAAGTCAAGGAAACTGAATTTAAATATACAAAATGCAGATTCAAATATTAAATGTCAAACTTCATTCTCAGTAGGCTTGCTACACCAACCAGAAAAAAAAAAGAAAATTCAAATTTGAAAAGTGGGGAAAAATCTGAATGTGGTAAGATTTACAGGTTCTTACCTGGGCACTGACTTCTCCATTCTTACCCCGGTGCGGTTTCTCATAACCAGAAATCTGAGCATTGGAAAGTTTCCCAATCCTCTCAGCTAGTTCCCTCCACCGGACACCGAGCTCAACAGCGGTGGATAGAATGACTGTGTTCTGGATTAAATGTGCAATGAGACCCTGAGCATCCATCTTAAACAGCCCCTACCAAGACAAAAAGCATATTATACACTGAAAATAATAACAATCAGAATATGTTAAAGTTCCTTAAGAAACATGACCAGACACTTACAGCAATGAGCTCATGTTGGAATTTTCTCCTGGTTTTGTCAGTGTGACAGTCCTCCTTAAGTTTCTCCAGCACTCGGGCTACTTTCTCCATGTCTGTTTCAGCATGTCTCCTGGAGAACGAGTCTAAAGAGACATTTGAGTAACCTAAAGCCTCAGCAAAAGGCTTCCAACAGGTTATGTGGTCCGTGACTAAAGTCTGAATGGCAGAATACATGTATGTGAGCTTCTTGAACGGCAATGTCATATTGTCCAGCAAGGACTGTGTCGTGATCTTAACCGCAGAAAAGTCAATGACTTGATCTTTCGGGATGATCTTAACATTCTTGCAGTGCACCAGGCCAATGCTTCCCCTAAGACAGCCGATATACCACTCCTTCACTTTTGACTGGCCAACAGACTTAACCGTCTCTCTGGAGAGCAAGGCAATTGTGTCCCCTTTAAAATACTCCAGAAGATAGTCCACCCTCGGTTGTCTGAGAACTGATTTCAGGGTCACTCCATACCACTGGATGTTCACGGTCACGTCTTGAAACTTTGGGAACTCCTGGATGGATTCTTCAAGAATGGGCATGGAGCGGGTCACTTCCCTGTAGCAATCAAGATGCTTCTGGCCATGTTTGTCGGTCCTGAGGGGAGCAGCCTCAGGTGAAGTTATGTGGAAGTCTGTCAACGGAAGGGAATTCGAGTCCTTTACCTGGACGGCAAGTTTGAAGGGTCCCATCTCTCTACGTTCCATCCTGGAGAGTTCCAATGGAAGGTGAATCACTCTGGCCATTCTTAGCTGCTCTTTCCTGACCTCTTTCTTCTGATCACCATACTTTACTTTAAAGTTCGAGTCCACTATGCCTGTAGTAATGTGTAAATCCTTCAGGCCACATGGATCGAACTGGTGCTTTCCCCATAGCTGCAGAACAACTGGAGGAAGGTTGCGGTTCCCCTTGTGGATGTCTGAGAAAGGAAGCCTGGATGGAACATTTTTGTGCCAAGAGATGACTTGCACGACTTTAAAAGATGGGTGAATGTGCTTGGGACCATAGATGGCAATCGTAAGATTTCGGTTTAAGTAGTCCCATACTGAGGTGGCTGGTGCCTGGATAACCGTGGCTTCTGCAGCAGCAATGATGTACATGTGAGGCTTCAGCTCCCGGAGCTTAATTTGTAACATATCTTTATATACGTAACAGTCCTTGACCTTCTCATAAGGGCCCTCTTTCTTATAAGCCAGCAAACCCACGAATGTTGTCATTACCTGGCTCAAGGGATCGTTCTTCACCTCAGCTGCCAGTTTAACATCAAGAGCGATGCCTTCTTTAGTGTTGAGGTTGCTGAGAGTGATTTCTAATAGAGGGCTCACGGTTGCGGTGTAGTTATTGTTGAGTCCACGTGGGGGATCAAGACTGGCTTTGAGTGCAATTTCCTGGACCTCCCCAGAGGGAATATGACCCTGAGGGATGTGTGCACTCACATCACAGTCAGGTAACTGTAGTGAACCTCCACTGTGATCGATCTTGCAGACGGTTTGCATGTCTGTGGCTTGAGTCTGGGCCCAACCAGGACTTTGCTTCATCAGGCCGAGGTCCAGACAAGACCTGGTCAACTGCCTATGACTCAGCCAGGCCATTTTGTAAGCTTCTCTGTCATTTTTTAGCCACTCAAAATCAGGTTTCATGAAGGGTCCTTGAGTGTTGAGACTCTTCTCCTTGATAGATTCCTTTTTCTCCAGGCTGTCCAGAATATCTGAAGCACTTCTCCACCGCCCAGACCGGTTCAAGTTGTTTCTCTTGGGTTCCAGAAGATGGCCAAAGTTGTTTTCATCCGAGGACGTGCTCTGGGAATCTTCATTATTGTTACCAAACAAAGCTAGTGGATCTTCCTTCAGAATGGACACCTCAGAGTCTGCAGTGTTTCTGCAGACAATGTCATCTAGGAAAGGGTTTGATCTTGAGAGCTGGTTCCAAAAGGGATTGGTTGCATGTCCTGAGTGTTGGACCTCTGGCTGCAGAACAGGCCATTCTGAATGTTTGCCCATCTGTTGAGATACATAACTCCCTGTAGAAAGACCAAGAAGAAGGTGGTTTAAAAAAAAATATGATGTTCATTTAGCAGAATGGCAGGGAAAAAAATATACCAAAGCTTTCATAAATATTTACTCAGAAAAGGAACGAATGTCATTGCTCAGTCGATTCACTACTTGGAAAAAGTTTCCCCTTGTCCCCAAATCACAAGTGATAACATCCCCTAAAACTCTGGATATGAGCAATCCAACATCCAGAGCTGTATTTATTCCCCTTTTGAATACGTTAATAGTGTAGCTTGAATAATATTAATGCACAATTGGAATGTTTATTTATTAACTGGAGAACCAAGAGAATTGTGACTGATAAACAGCCATTTTAACGCCTTGGTTTAAAGGATAATATATTGTAAATTGATTTTAAACTTGTGCAATAGAACATCTGAGAAATATCTATTTGAATAATTAAATATTGAGTGTTTTAGGTCTGTTTATAGTGTTTAAGGAACTATTCAAAAAATTTAGTTTTAAAAAAGGAAGCCGTGTTATAGTTTTCCAAGTTCTTAGTTCAAGTTTTTAATATGTTTTTGCACAATACATTTTGTTACAGTGGTTTGTCTGTAACTGCAGACTGATTTGTTTATATATTGTGTAATTTTGTGGGACAAATTAAACCCTATATTAAATAATAATAATAAAAAATAAATAAATAAAGCCTTAATTTAAGGCTGTAATGTTTCAAAAATCAATACACTGATCCAACAACAAATATCGTGATATGATCCCCCATTGATATTTTCTTACACCCCTAGCTCGGTGTAAGCATCAGCACTGACTAATATATTGTGCAAATACAGAGAGGTAATTGCTGCCGAAACCACATCATTTCTGAATGTGCCTTTATGTGGCCCTAGAATGTCCGTAAAATAAACAAGTCAGTATCCACAATCTACAATGATCCAGTACATTTCCAAGCTCCTGCTCCTGGAGTCAGTATGCAAATGACAGCAAAATGATCCATTTGCAAAATTAGCATAGCAGCATGCTCCAGTGGTTTGGCCTTTACTGTATGTACAAAAATAGCACACGCCCAATATATTTACACACATCCAGCATACAAAACTGCACTTAAAAAAGTTAAAACATGACAATCTCTGTTCCTGAACTTGGGGCTGCTGAGGACGTCTCATCCAATTTATGGATCATGTAACTTGGGAATTCTAACATCCAAGATGAAATGAGAAGCAGCATTAGATTTGAGTTGGAGCAGAAAATAGCAATATACAGTTGAAACCAGAAGTTTACATACACAAAAAAAAGAAACTTGCATGTTTTTCTCACTGTCTGACATAATATTATAATAAATATTTCCTGTTTTAGGTCAATTGGGATTACTAAACATTTTTATATTTGCCAAATGCAAGAATGATGAGATATAATTTTCTGTAAAGTCAACAGTTTACATACATTTCATATATGTTTAATACCATTGCCATTAAAATGTAAGATTTGGGTCAAAGGTTTGGATATATCTTTCCACAAGCTTCTCACAATAGCTGGCAGGAATTTGACTCCTGACAGAACTGGTGTAATTTTTGTATGTCGTCTTGCTCGCTCCTGCCTTTTCAGCTTTCCCATAAATATTCATTAGGATTGAGATCAGGGCTTTGTGACGGCCACTCCAAAACTTTGACTTTGTAACCAGTTAAGCAGCATGTTTCGAGTCATTGTCCTTTTGGAAGCCCCATTCACGCCCAAACTTTAACTTCCTGGCTGATGTCTTGAGATGTTGCTTCAGTATTTCCACATAACATTCTTTCCTCATGATGCTGTCTATTTTGTGAAGTGCACCAGTCCCTCCTGCAGCAAAACAACCCCATAACATAATGCTGCCACCCCCATGTATCACAGTTGGGATGTTATTCTCAGGCTTGCGAGCTTCTCCCTTTTTCCTCCAAATGTAACAATGGTCATTATTGCCAATAAGTTCAATTTAGTTTTGTCAGACCACAGGACTGGTTGTACTGATGAGTGAAGTACCTTCAGAAAACTGGAAATTGCACCCAAGGATGAACCAGACTTGTTTAAGTTCACAATTATCTTTCTGATATCTTGTCTGATTTCTTTAGACTTTTGCATGATGTTGGACAAATAAGCTGTATGTTTCAGGTGTGCCTTAAAATATGTCCACAGGTGTGTCTCTAATTAACTAAGATGTTTCCAATAAACATGTCAGAAGCTTCCAAAGACATGACATCATCATATGGGCCATCTCAAATTGTTTAAAGGCATACTTATCTTAGTGTATATAAACCTTTGACTTTGCAGAAAGTAATAAAAATGCCTAAAAAAATGATCTCTCTCATTATTCTTGCATTTCTGGTCAATAAAAGCAGCACAATAACCCAATAATAATCTCACAAATGCGGCTCCATTTCAAAGAGAAATTAACAGGCTTTCCAACAGTATAAGATCAAACCTACCAAACACAAATTTCCTTATATGTTTATACTCTCACCAAAAACATTTTTAAATTTTAAATTATCTGAATCTAGCAGTTGCTCCTTACTGTATCATAATATCATAATGAATGGACCAAATAATGACCTGTAATAAAATCGTTTTTATATGGGCTTCCATTAAAATACAAAAATTTGACCATTTGGGAGATTCAAGGTTTTGTTTTGATAAAGACAAATGGGTTTATTCACTTCACAATTTTCACAGAATCTCAGATAGTACTAGAATCCTTTAATAAAATGTATTAATACTATCTGTTCTCAATTCTGTTCTCATAAAAAAACAATTAGTAGTTACCATGTAGGCTGTTGTTATTGATGGTAACGTTATCATCCAGATCAATCAGAGTTCCCTCAGATCGGCTCCGGAGTAAACTCCCAGCACGGCGGATCGACTTCGCTCTAACAGCCGCCATCTTTCACATCTGAGAGTGAAGAAATAAAAAAAAAAACATGTTAAACAGTTAAATTACATATTCAATTACATTATGATTACCCTCTCAGAAAATGATAATAACAAACGACATGATAGAAATGCACAGAGCCTAGTTCATACCAGATACTGAATAATTAATTATGTAAACTAAATATTTAATAATTCAAACTGATATAGTAGACAATGAAGCATTCATAGATACTGATTCATTCTTAAACGAAACTGAATTATTAATAGTGACTCATTGATTTTGGATACTGACTCATTCATAAATGAGACTGAATCCTTCAGAAGTGAATAAATTCAAATTCATTCAAAGGGGATACTAACTCTAACATAAGGCAAAAGATACTGAACGGTTAACATTAAACTTCTACTAAACTTAAGCTCAAAAATATTACTGAATTCATACTGGTGACTGATTAATTTATAGGAATTATAAAAAATATATACAATAATTAAAAACAATCATAGTGGGTACTGGATGTTTCATAGAATTGGTACTGAGAAGGGAAGGATTTTAAAAATATGTTTTGTATAAGCGTCTTTTCGAATTTTGAAAAGCTCTATATAATAAAATTTATTATTTTTATTACTATTATATATCACTAATTTAACTACTTTTAATACAGATTACAGATGGAAGACTGTTTTAGCCTTCCAGTAAATATTTTTGTTTGTTTTTTTTACACCAAACAGTACAGTAAATATAGATTTATGGAGTCACCTGGAATAGCTTTTAGTTAACCGCTGTGCTGAACTTATCAAGATTTAATTACTTTTCTCTCCACTTAATGTGTTTAAGAGAATCAGTTGTAAAGTTGTGAGGAGGTTTACACATTGGTATACAGTAAACAAGTATTGTTCTAATTTAGATTATGACAAGAACTACTCAACAAAGTAAAGACAAAATACTTTAAAAAATGAAGGTCAGTTAATCTGAAACGTTTCAAGAACTTTAAAAGTATCCATAAGTGCAGTCGCAAAGACTATCAAAAACGTTATGATGGAACTGGCACTCATCAGGATCACTCCAATAAAGGAATAGGAAGAGTTACCTCTGTTGCACAGGATGGTTCATTAGAGTTACCAGCCTCAGTTAACAGCACCCCAGATTCCTTATGTGTTCCTCCATACTCAGGATGACTTCAGTATTCATTTACAGTTTAGGGGAAAAAAGTAAGTTTTTAAAAAATAAAACTAAATGAGAAGTTGTGTCCAAACTCTTCGGAGCTGAAGCAGCTGTTGGTGAAGAGACTAATAAGTATCTTCTCACTGTTTTTAACCTGATCGTGGAGCTGTGGTGTCACTCATAAGGAGCCCATCATTAAAAAGGTGGAGCACAGAACAGGTCAGTCTGGTCTGAATGGCGGGCGCGCGCACTCAGCGGCAGCGTCATCCCACGGCTATTGTATAAGGGTAAGGTGCTCTATTCAAATCACCGACCTACCTGTCTCTCTCTACACACACCTGTCTCACCTGTACGTGACTGAAACCATCACAAGGAAGCAGGGAAAGCCCTCAGTAAAAGGTACATGAGTTTGTGCCCCAAATGAACTTTTTTTTTTAAATATATATATACATATAAATACATATACATATATTTAATATATATGTTTTTCAATATGCACACATAAATATAAAACACGCCTGACTCTGAATGCATACCACATGGGATCTGTTCCACCTAAACACCTGTTCCACATGTTCACGAGCCTCTCTAACAAAACAACAACCCAATCACGCCCGAAGTGCGTCCGCTCGCGCCCTACGACCGCTCCGCTTCTATAAACATCAATCAGACGTTTAATGAATTAAATATATAACTCACCTGAAACGTGGCTGTAAAGATTTATGTCCAACTTTTTTCCATCAACAGGGAGTGTCTTTCTCTCTTCAACTAACTCTCTCGCTCACACACACACTCACCTTACACCACTCTGTTTGCCCAGTAAACAAAGGCATTGTGGGAGTTGTAGTTCAGAAAATTCAACCTGCCCACGCTGCTCAGTTCAAGCGTCTGTCCGGACTACACTACCCAGAATCTCTTCGTGTTTGTGAGACTGCAGCGTTGCAACACCTGAAACTGAAGGTGGTTTCGGTATCCGTGAGAATTTGAACACGTAATAATGCACGTTTTTTGTTTTTGTTTTACAAAAATCCTGCGGTAAAAATCATAAATATACTGAAAGTATTATTACCTTTAGAGAGTCTGTTATTTAACAATTATTCTATGTTCAACGAATATTATTCTGTAAATTTACAGATTAAGACTGTCTAAAAACAGAAGATTTCACAGGTTGGTAATTCCGTTAATAAACAGAACATATTTAAATTTTTTAAGAAATGTTCTTTTAGTTTACAATCTGGCTCTGATGTTTTTCTCCAAACATATTCTTTTCAGAAATTCTTGTATTAAATATTTAACTAAAAGTATCCTGCTATTACTGATGCATATATATATATATATATATATATATATATATATATATATATATATATATATATATATATATATATATATATATTGCAATGTCCTAGCCTGTAGTTTGACTTACTAAAAGTCCTCTCTACAAGCCTTACTGAACTGTAAGGCAAATAACGATCTGTCCAAGCAAATATTGTGGACAACACAATCCTTCTTCAATTCCAATTCCAAGTGTCTTGAGAAACACTGTTTAGTAAAGTGTTCTGAACTTACTTTTGTGTCCACGTTAATCTGTAATATCAAATCAGACATAAAATTTATGTTAGCACAACAGTTAAATGCTAAATACAGTCTAGCTAATCATGCAAGTGTACACTCTTGTAAGACCAGGCTATCCACAATACAATATTAATTAGCTAGCTAAGCAGGCTACTCTAAAGAAAAACGCACCCACAAAACTCGTGACTGTAATTATGCATTATGAAAGACTGGGAAATTAATATTATATATTTCCACAGTCTCACATCCTGTTCACAGTGTACCTAAACTTCCTCTACTAAGTTACTTTAACTGTTGAGATTTGCCAACTAGCCAGCTAGCTAACCTTAGTTAATGTTAAAACCTAACAGTATAAACCATAGACTGTATATAGCTGGACAGAGCATCGTCTCTCAAAAGTGAAGCCACCACAGGTCGGGCGCCCCCTGCTGTTCGGCTGCAGAAAGCTGTGTAACCCCACCCATCCCCATAGGTTTCAATGGCAAAACAGACAACTTTCAATCACGTTTTTTTCTAATATACTGTAATTCTACCTCCATTATTTAAATGCAGCAGCTAGTGTAACCTCTGCTTATATTGTCAAATTTTTATATCCCCACAGAATTCGGTTTTTAAAACGTTATTCAGCTCTATTAAAAAAAGGTGTGGTTATGGTAAAAGGGCTGCTTATGGGCGGGACCAATAACAGACCGTCAGCTCCGCTCCGCCCCGCTCTGCAGCCTGTGACCGCGAGGCAGCCCTCAGGGGCGGGGTTATGTAAATGAGTAGGCTGCTCTCCACAGTCTTTCTCCCTCCTCTGGTCTCTACTGCGCAGAATCAGCTTCATTTGGCTTCATTTTCATTGAATGAATGGGAACGGAGACACGGCGTCCATCTTTTTTACAGTCTCTGGTATAAACAGATCAAGCTAGCTAGCTACCTTAAACCTACAATAACCATGAAACATCCCAATATTAAAATGTTAAGTAAGCTGTCTAAAACATAGAGTAATATGATAATATGTAGGTATATTTTAGGTTAATATTACCACAGAGTTTAAAACACAGATACTCTTAAAATACAGATACTCTTAATGTTAAGTTACAGTATATTTTTTCAGTGTAGAGTCAAAAACAGTGAATTAAAATGTTTACTTCTAATGTTTGATGTACTCTAAAAATTCTATAAGGGCAAATTGCTTAATGTTATATATATTTTAATGCATTGTTATGCTGATTAACTTTCCCCCTTTATAGCAGTCCTTCAATCCAGTGCAGATGTTTTTTTACACACCTTTGGTACTGTACACAGTTGGGCAGTGTAAATGACTGTCACTGAAGCTGCCTTTAAACCATTTTGGAAATATTGCGTTTATGATGTGAACACCACCACAAACTGTTTATCAGTGTAATTATTTTTCTTTAAGATTTATTTAGGGGGTGTGCCAGTAAAAAAACATTGACGTAACAGAAACTATGGAATATTTTATAATGCTTTACTCATCTACACCTTTACTCATTAGATATGTCCTACTGGTCAAATATTTTCCTTTTTTTTTGGACGTCAATAAGTAGAAATTATAAATATGTTAAGTTAAACAAGACAAGCTAGTAAGTAGTAATAGAAATAAACTATTCGAGTTTTGGATATGAATTAAAACGTATTTGTCAATTTCCAAAGCCTTAGTCTGTAGTAACGCAGTGCTGGAACAGATTGTGCATTTACCCATTTACACTGGAAAAAACTGGTACAGGAAGAAAGAGTCAGGTCTGGCTGACCCACATGGCAACACCTTTAAATAATAAAGTAATTGATGAAAAAAGATAACATAATAAAAGCAGCTTTAGGTTTATACAGCACTGCTTCTGAACATCTAGAAAATAAATCTTTTGACTGTTCACACACTACTGATATGTACTGAATAAAAATGTCACACACCTGTCACATATATATATATATATATATATATATATATATATATATATATATATATGTATATATATATATATACGTATATATATATATGTATATATATATACGTATATATATATATATATATATATATATATATACGTATATATATATATATATATATATATATATATGTGTATATATATATATATATATATATATATATATATACATATATATATATAAATATATATATATATATGTATATATATATATATATTTATATATATGGGTCTATTACAAGTACAATATCACACACACACCACATTATACAAACAACACTAATTTAATTACATGTATCATGTATAATTACAAACAAAAAGTGCCCTACAATTTTTTAGCAGTCTGAAGAGCCTAGTCCTTAAATCTGTTGTTGTGATTAGTTACAAACAAAGTACATGCTGTTAATTATTCGTTTTTAATTCAACTGGATGATTCAAGTGTATTTGTGCAAAAGTAATGGCACATGAAATAAGTAGCCTATCTAATTCAACAAATCTAGCTCAAGAAAAGATTTTGCTGATAAATGGTTTCCAATGGTCTCAGCTGGTCAAAAAGGTCATGGGGAAAAAGGCAAAACAAACCCTATGCTGGTAGATAAACTGGTTGGACCAGCTTATCTCTAGTCAAGAGCAAGGGGTCATTCAGTGAGGGCCTACAATCTCCACTGTTGGTTAATAGGAAACATGTATTAAAATCATGAACTTGTCATCTGTGATTATAATAGGATTTGAAAGGCAAATGTTCAAAATCAGTTTAAAGGTATTTTCCAGAGCCTTCGTTTGTGTAGAGGTATTGTTTTTTTTAGGTTTAAGGTGTATCACACTTGACTTATTTTTTTTTAACTCTCTGTTAACACATGTTCTACAGGATTATAATAATGATTATTATTTATTTTTTCTTTTTTTCTTTTAACAGAACATTACAAAAACATCCTGTTACCAACCTATATAGAAAGCCAAGGTCTCAAAAGGGAGAGAGTAGATAAATAATAGTTTATTATATACTAATACAAATTCCATAAATAAACAGATTAAACTTATTCTCTCCCATGTAAAAAGAGGAAAGGAAAAAAAACGTACAAGAAATGATATCATAATTACAGACAAAGAGAGAGCATACTACACATTACTGCCCATCCACATCCCCATCAAACCTTTAAAATATCACACATTTTTTACATCCAATATCCAGTCTTAAATCAATGTTTGAGTTGACTTTATTGATCCTTGCTGTTGAGAGAAACATCTGAATCAAGCCATAGTTTAATGATGTTTTTAGCTGTTGTTAAGTCTGTTATTCTCTGTTGGTTTAAAGAAAGATTGAGAGAATAACTATCATTTATTAAACATAATTAAACACAGGCCAGGTTGCTTTACAAACGTTTTGTAGAAACATTTAAGCATCAAGTTGGGTCTTTGAGTTTGTATGGTTTATCTTAATATTTATTTTATTAATGCTTAGTGTACTAATCTTAGCAAAGTCTGACCTCTAGTGGCTCAGTGTAACTGCAAATTCTGACAGATTTATTAACAACTGTAGACGGAGGAGCATTTCTTGTTTAACGACAGAGCCTAGAGTTAAACTAACATCTGAAGTACAACTGTTCCACTTTGCCTTGCTGCTAAAATCCTGTAGAATTAATAAGAATAAGAAATGTTTAAACTGTTTTAACTGTAATTTATTATTCACCTGCCTCTTGTTAATTTCTCTTTATCTTCAGATTTTGGCTTTAGTTGTTTTCCCTTTTTTAAATGTCTTTATTCATACTGTCTCCTTTTGTGGTTTCTATGTATCAATTTGAAATAAAAAAAGAAAAAAATATGATATGTTACCACAGTTTTCTAAACTAATGTTTTCAGACATGTTATGCTTTTCCCTGCAGAAGACTTTTGTTGTGACCAAAATCATCTTATGAATGTAATGTAATATTTAGGCTTTTGTAATACTATATTATTCAATACCCACATAAAAATAAATATTAGCAGTTTCAATGCATATATAGTTGCTTTCTATTAAATATTATTAAACTTTTCAAAAATAAAAATGAATTCAATTAAACACTATAATTAATATCAGTGATGATAGAGAAGAGTAGCATTGTAGATCTTAGTAGATCAGAGGGATAAACCTGGTGAGGTAGACGTATACAGGCGAGTAGTATTGTGAGCCTCCCAAAAAAAAAGTTAAAGTTAAGAATTGATTTATTAAAATACTGAATAAAATAGATGATGTCTCTTTTGATGTTTATACTTAGACTAAATTTATAACATCTTTTTCTTAGACATCAAAAATATATACATGTACCTTTCATTTAAATATTTTTTGATTATTTCCAAATTACATTTCACATACTAAAATACTGTTCAATATTTAATGATGAAATGCTAGGACAATCTGGATGGCAAAACAAGTGATAGAAATACCTCGAAAGTAATTGGAATAAAATAATAATAATATTAACTAGAAAAGGAAAGTTCGATAACGAACTTTAAGTTGGCTTGGAAAAGCTCGTTAATAACATTGAAAACAGTTTATAAACAGCTTTATAAAGTAAAAAAAGTTAAAGTAAAAAAAACCCATAAAGACTTAAAATAAACAGCCATAATAAAGTGTAATTTCACAATTACCTTAAATTTGTAAATAATAATATTACGTAAATTTGCAAAGAGTGATTAAAGTGGCATAAAGTCCAGAAATGCAAATCAGTTTGGATAAAAGAGCAATGTCCACAAAAAAAGTGAGAAAAAGAGACATAAATTTAGAGAGTAAAGGATAGAGAGAGAAAGAGAAATGGAAAAAGAGAAGTTGAGTGATAAAGGGAGAGAGAGCAAGAAATCACGAGAGATATAGAGAGAAAGAAAAATAGACAAGTAGAGATGTAGTTTCTAAGTGGTTGCTAGGTGGTTCCTAAAGGGTTGCTAGGTGGTTGCTATGGTGTTGCTATGGTGTCCGTGGTGGTTTAATAAAGTTTTAATAATTAATAATTATTTAATGACTACAGTAAAATTATTCTGGGGAATAGGGTATCTGCATTTTAAACTTTGTTTTTAAACCTGAGCATGTACAATTTCTATTTTTTTTGTCAGAGAGCTACCAATAAGTAGTTAGATCATTACAATGTTGAGAGATCATATAACCGATATTAATTTTTTACTTCTTGCATCTTTGGTTCTATCTATTCATGTAAATGAACTTTCTAAAAATTACTTTCTAATGTTTAACCTTTTATTATTTTACATTTTCCTTCAGGAAATGCCTATCTAATTTTATTTATGTTTTATATTTTTATTTATTTATGTATTCTTTGCAAAACGAGTTTAAGAGTTGAATGCTAAAATAAACTGGTCAAATAAATTACAAACATTTTTGATTAACAGATAAATTTGTCTACGATGGATTTTCTTCCAACTTTTGGTTGAGTTACTTCTAGCATGAAGTAAAATTGAAAAACTTGCAAATATTATAAAAAAGTAATAACATGCATTTAATTTAATTTCAATGCTGAAAAATAAAGAGTTGGTTAAGCTCTTCCTAAAGTCAAATGTTTCCTGATAAATTTGATAACCACATAACGTTGTCACCTCTAGGTGGCAGTAAAGCGGTAAGCATTAACACATCATTTTTAATGCTCATTCCTTCTGAAGTTAACTTGATTAGTTAATACGCTTTTAATTTTACCCCAAATGATTCACTAAACATTTAACTGAAAGTCTCAAACCCCCATACATGTATTGTCCTTTAGATATTAATAATAAAGCACAGTGTGGGTTCAGAATTGGTTTAATCTAAATATGCTATGTAGTGAGTAGGGAAGAAGGGAGCATCTCGTGAACTGGACGCGCCCCACAGACCTGCTGTAGCTGCACGCGCAGAGGAGCGGCTCTATTGCTCGTTTCTGAGGTAGGTACAGCTAACATCACTGTAATCAATATAATGGGAAATATAAGGTAAAAATACAGCAAAAGAACCCACTTTTGTTTTAAACTCTGTTTATTCAGTTAGACAGTCGACTTATAAAGACAAAAACACACAAATATATGTATTAATAATGATAAAATATTGTTATATCTGTGATTAACTTTCCTAGCCTGGATAGCTAGCGTTAGCTAGCTAGTTAGTTTAGCTAGGCTAGCTAGCCTGGCTAACACTACAGGCTGGTCAGAGCTGTGTGTAGTAACACAGAGAGGAAAATATGACCTTTTATCACAATATTTAAACACATTAGCTAATGAACACTAATAAATGTCTGAGATATTAGATTATAAAGCACACTAAACTAGCTGGCTTATAGGTTATGAACTATAAATACCACTGCTATGCTGATGACACTCAACTAATCCTTTCATTTCCTCCTTCCGACACTCAGGTTTCATCCCGCATCTCAGCATGTCTCAATGATGTCTCGATGTGGATGAGTTCTCATCACCTAAAACTCAACCCCAGCAAGACTGACCTTCTGTTCATCCCAGGAACTACAAGCCCTCACAACAATCTCTCCATCTCTTTCGAGAACTCACTGGTCACTCCATCGGCAGAAGCAAGAAGCCTCGGTGTAGTAATGGATGACCAGTTATCGTTCTCGAGCCATATTGCAAATCTGACTCGGTCATGCAGATTTCTCCTGTACAACATCCGAAGAATTCGACCGTTTCTGTCTCAGGATGCCACTCAGGTGCTTGTGCAGTCTCTTGTCATCTCAAGACTTGACTACTGCAACTCTCTACTGGCTGGTCTTCCACTGCGAGCCATCAAACCACTACAGTTAATTCAGAACGCGGCAGCACGACTCGTCTTCAATCTTCCGAAGTTCAGTCATGTGACTCCTTTGCTGCGTTCCCTCCACTGGCTTCCTGTTGCCGACCGCATCCGATTCAAAACCCTCACGCTGGCCTACAAGGCAAAAAACGGACCAGCACCTTCATACCTGATGGCGATGGTCAAAGCCAGATCTGCACCAAGAGCTCTTAGAGCTTCCAGTACGGCTCGGCTCGAACCTCCATCACTCAAAACACACAGAAAACAGACATCCAGACTCTTCTCTGTGCTGGCACCAAGGTGGTGGAATGAACTTCCACTGGATGTCAGAACAGCAGAGTCACTCACAGTCTTCAAACGTCGACTGAAGACACATCTTTTCAAAGAGTTCCTAAACTAATAATAAAAAAAAAAAAAAAAAAAAAAAGGTTCCTAGAGTTCTTAACATGATTAAGTTCTATGTATCTCTTGATCCTAGTCTACAAACTAGCTTTGGATATCTTAAGTAACTTTGAAGCACTGTTGTAAGTCGCTCTGGATAAGGGCGTCTGCTAAATACCATAAATGTAAATGTAAATGTAAATAAATGAGAATAGTTTAACTGGTTGACCGGTTTATGGTGTTTTGTGCTGAATTCAGCACAGATATGCTATGGTGGAACTAAACTGCCAAAATTAAAAAATATATATATATAAATAAAACGGTAAATTAATAAATAACTCAATAAATGTAATATGGTGATTAAAACTGTAAAAATTAATGGTAATAAATAAATGTTAATTTCTTGACTATTTATATGTATAAGTTTCTTTATTAACATTGTTTGATTTTTTTTTTTCGGTTATTTATTTTCCTTTATTTATTTTCTGATTTATATATTTCTGCATTAATTTATTTCCTGTGCTGAAATCTGCACTCCCGCCATGAGACGTATTTGAAGTTTATTTTGTAAAAATGAACGAATGCCAGCAGTTTATTTTAAGCTTTCAATTGAAAAGTGCTTTTCATGGTGGGGTGCCGAACCAGTAAATTAGTGCAATGGTTTATATCTTCCTCTTTATAAACAGTAATAAGGTTACTGCTCTGTTATAGAAAGTGTTGTATTAACAAATGGCTAATAATATAATATAAATAACAGAATTGCATTTGATTTTTTTTTAAAACTGTATTTAAAATACTCTAAAGTTTGTGTAAATATCATTGCTCAGTATGATACATTAATGGGTGATTATGAATTACTTATACAGATAAATATATACATATTCTAAAGATGGCTTTCTGTTTTGTTTACAGTTGATGCCTTCCTTGACATTTCTTGTGTAAGTAAAACATTTTAATATATTCCAATGATATGTAGTTTGAGGGTTTTCATTAGCACTGTCAAGATTAAGAGTTCATTAGCATTTATTTAAAACTAAAATATTTAGCAAATGTTCTTGTGTCATTTAAAAATATATTGTATAAAATGTAATTTAAACACTTTAACATGACAGTTTTAAACACTACTGTGATTAGCTTGTTGTTAGTGTATTTTCTGTCTAGCCTTATCCTTTTTTTTAGCATTCAGTTATTACAAAGTTTTTAACACTACTGTGCTTAGCTTGTCGTTAGAGTGTATTTGTATTCATACTTTTTTTAAGCATTCAGTTAATTGTCCCTGTTCATTCTTTATGAAAACATTTTTTATAAATTTAAAATAAGTTTACAAATCATGAATGCCATTTAAAGTATCTAAAACATCATTATAAAGTAATCATTTGTGTTTTGTTTTGTGTATAGGTTGTCGAAACATCTTCTATTCTCAAAGTAAGTTGAATATAATTCCTTCAGTCAACCTAAATACATTTAGGTTTCACTTGTTGTAACATTAATGTAGTGTAGGGCTGCAGCTATCAATTATTTTAGTAATCGAGTACTCTACTGAAAAATCGATTCGATTTATCGAGTAATCGGGTAAAACATAAAATAAGAGATTTCATAAAATGAGAAATTTCACTTAATAATGAATGACCAATTGGTTTATGGGTTAAATTCACAACATTTTCACATTGGAAACACAAATAGAAATAAATAAAACACAAAATAGACATAAATACCACAAGTAATAATTTAATAAATTATAATTTAATAAATTAAGTTAAATTATTTCAACTAAGGATTTCTTGTAAGTATAAATATAGGGCATTAATCAATAATAAAGGCATAAACATTGGCTTTATGTTGTGCATCTTAGCTAAATGACAATAGTTCATGGTCGTGTATTCCGTCCAGAGTAACTTTAGCTCAGCTAACTTGTATATGTTTATAAATTCCACAGCGCTGAGTTTACTGATTACATAAAGCCTGTATTAAGTCTAGAAACTGTCTCCGTTGTAATAAACTAACCACACACATTAGACAGTATTCCTAATAATCTGGACTCCACAGCGCTGTCGATCTTTTATTAAGGTACATTAATGTTAATCTCATTGAATTGTTAAGTTAAATTTACCTGCTCACCGCTCCGCCTCCTCCACCTGCTTCCTGTTTGTGGGTGATGTAACGCTAAGTGCGCTATTTCACATTAAATGTCTGCACTGAATACCGTGCTCTGTGTTTTAAAATTAATTAAACGTTTTTTCGAGGCACAGAAAATAATCAATATATTTTTAAAAAAAATTAGTAACTCAAATTACTCGAGCTAATGTTGTGTTAACATCAGTAAAAAGGGGATGAAATAAAAAAATAATGTATAGTTATTTATTTAGTGCTTAGGTAATTGTGCAACAGGCCATGGATAATCTTTGATCTGTACAGAGCAGTTCTTTGGATTCAATAATTATCCTACATATAAATCTACAGGGTATATATTACCACAGAATGTTGGATCTTTAGCCGATTGAAAGAAGTCTGGTGCTACAAACAGGTGCCAATTATGCAAATCACTTTTTTTTAATCAGGAAATACAAAACAAGACAGGGGGCATAAGTGTACCAAATAAATAAATAAACAGCAATATTGTAAAATGAAGTTGCAAGAAGCTGCAATCACTACAGCACATACAAGCATAATTTCTTGAGTACTCTAGAGTACAGCATGAGTATATATAAATAAAAAAAATTTCTATAATCATTTGTGCATGAATGGAGTGTGTGATCCACACATGCAGAAATCTGTCACATTTGTCTAACTATAATCTAATGATCTGAAGTAGCTGAACATAATGCTAAAGGGCGCGTGCTCGTCCGCATCCTCCAAGGGTCACGGGCGTCATCGGTGATGGGGAAGCACAAAGGGGTGGGACAATTGGATATCCAAATTGGGAGAAAATGGGGAAAAATCTGAAATAAAATTATTAAAAAAAGAACATAATTCTTAGTATAACTTGCTAATTTTTCTGTTTTCTGTTTTTTTACAGGTCCTGCCAGACTTCTCTCTTGCTTTCCATCTGTTTTTCTGTGCCCCCTTACACTTCATCCCCTGCCTCCTTTCTCTTTTCTGCCTTTTCTATCGGTCACAGACACTGTTCTGTACCAGGCGACCTCAAGGACCAGGTGGTCACAGACACTGTTCTGTACCATCTGTATTAAAGGACCAGGTGGTCACAGACACTGTTCTGTACCATCTGTATTAAAGGACCCAGGTGGTCACAGACACTGTTCTGTACCATCTGTATTAAAGGACCAGGTGGTCACAGACACTGTTCTGTACCATCTGTATTAAAGGACCAGGTGGTCACAGACACTGTTCTGTACCATCTGTATTAAAGGACCCAGGTGGTCACAGACACTGTTCTGTACCATCTGTATTAAAGGACCCAGGTGGTCACAGACACTGTTCTGTACCATCTGAAAAACTTCTGAATAAGGACACAGACGGTCACAGACACTGTTCTGTACCATCTGAATACCCTGTAAGTAAGGAAAAAGACAATCTAAGACACTGTTTTGTACCCTTGGAAAATTGAAAAGAGACATGTTTTTTATTCATCCTTGTTATTGTTCTCATTTTATCCTGTGCAGTGTTTTCTTGTGATTTGCTTCAGTTCAGGTGACCTTATGAAGCAAACCATCTGCTGTCAGAGACCTCCTTCATTCTGACCTTATCTACAGTTGAAGACCGTCACACATTCACAACATTCACTGAAGCTGTAGTTTGAACCTGTAGTCATATATTTAATAGCAGTACATGTAATATTCCCCATTTTTTACAGTCTAGAGTATAACATACTACATACTGTTGTATCTACTTTTCTTCATTTATTTAATTGCCATTATATTGTTTATTCATTTTTAAGCCAACTGTTAGTCGTATATTTTCATTTTGTTTGGATATACACTACCGTTCAAAAGTTTGGGGTCACATTGAAACGTCCTTATTTTTGAAGGAAAAGCACTGTACTTTTCAATGAAGATAACTTTAAACTAGTCCTAACTTTAAACAAATACACTCTGTACATTGCTAATGTGGTAAATGACTATTCTAGCTGCAAATGTCTGGTTTTGGTGCAATATCTACATAGGTGTATAGAGGCCCATTTCCAGCAACTATCACTCCAGTGTTCTAATGGTACAATGTGTTTGCTCATTGGCTCAGAAGGCTAATTGATGATTAGAAAACCCTTGTGCAATCATGTTCACACACCTGAAAACAGTCTAGCTCATTACAGAAGCTGCAAAACTGACCTTCCTTTGAGCAGATTGAGTTTCTGGAGCATCACATTTGTGGGGTCAATTAAACGCACAAAATGGCCAGAAAAAGAGAACTTTCATCTGAAACTCGACAGTCTATTCTTGTTCTTAGAAATGAAGGCTATTCTATGTGAGAAATTGCTAAGAAATTGCAGATTTCCTACAACGGTGTGTACTACTCCCTTCAGAGGACAGCACAAACAGGCTCTAACCAGAGTAGAAAAAGAAGTGGGAGGCCGCGTTGCACAACTAAGCAAGAAGATAAGTACATTAGAGTCTCTAGAGAAACAGACGCCTCACAGGTCCCCAACTGGCATCTTCATTAAATAGTACCCGCAAAACACCAGTGTCAACATCTACAGTGAAGAGGCGGCTGCGGGATTTTGGGCTTCAGGGCAGAGTGGCAAAGAAAAAGCCATATCTGAGACTGGCTAATAAAAGAAAAAGATTAAGATGTGCAAAAGAACACAGACATTGGACAGAGGAAGACTGGAAAAAAGTGTTGTGGACGGATGAATCCAAGTTTGAGGTGTTTGGATCACAAAGAAGAACGTTTGTGAGACGCAGAACAAATGAAAAGATGCTGGAAGAGTGCCTGACGCCATCTGTTAAGCATGGTGGAGGTAATGTGATGGTCTGGGGTTGCTTTGGTGCTGGTAAGGTGGGAGATTTGTACAGGGTAAAAGGGATTCTGAATAAGGAAGGCTATCACTCCATTTTGCAACGCCTCCAAATTGTGCAAGAACTATTTACAGCAGAAGCAGGCAGCTGGTATTCTATTGGTAATGGAGTGGCCAGCGCAGTCACCAGATCTGAACCCCATTTAGCTGTTGTGGGAGCAGCTTGACCCTATGGTACGCCAGAAGTGCCCATCCAACCAATCCAACTTGTGGAAGCTGCTTCTAGAAGCGTGGGGTGCAATTTCTCCAGCTTACCTCAACAAATTAACAGCTAGAATGCCAAAGGTGTGCAATGCTGTAATTGCTGCAAATGGAGGATTCTTTGATGAAAGCAAAGTTTGATGTAAAAACAATGTTATTTCAAATACAAATCATTATTTCTAAACTTGTCAATGTCTTGACTGTATTTTCTATTCATTTCACAACGTATGGTGGTGAATAAGTGTGACTTTTCATGGAAAACACAAAATTGTTTGAGTGACCCCAAACTTTTGAACGGTAGTGTACATAATATAAAACATTCAATATATTAAAGAGTGTGTGAATTATTTCTGCTTCTGAATATAAATTTTAAGGTATATTTATTGAATGAATTGATTTCATAAGAAGGTATTATTAGAAGGTATTGCTGCTCAATTGAATAAATTGATTTCATAAGAAGGTATTATTAGAAGGTACTGCTGCTCAATTGAATACATTGATTTCATAAGAAGGTATTATTAGAAGGTACTGCTGCTCAATTGAATAAATTGATTTCATAAGAAGGTATTTTTAGAAGGTATTGCTGCTTTTAGCAACAGGTGATTTATTGACCTGATCTAATTACTACACTTGGGTTTAGTAAGTGTCAGATATAAACATATCCAAAAGCTAGTGGTTTATCTACATAATATAAGCCAAGAACATCTGCTGTTTGAGTGTATAAATTGAGGGAGATCACATCTTGTTTGTAAAATTTTATATCTGTTATCTGTGTGATTAGTGTTTTATTCAGTTTAGACTACTCATTTAATAAGGTGCACTTTGTATAAATATTATACCTCATATAGTTTGGTATTTGTTAGATTGTTATTTGAAGTACTTGATATACATACAGTAACTGGCTAAACAAGCAACAGTACTTTGACAATCTATTTACAAACACTTCATAAACATATTTTACATCTCCACATTAATCTTTGAAGTTTTAAGTAAGATTGAATTTTTTAATCAGACAAGTTTTTGTTATAGTATACTGTTAAATCAATTAAAGAGATGCCAAAGAGAAGCAAGAAAGCCATTGCAGCAAAGCAGCGTGAAGCAGCAAAGGTAAAATCTGGAAGTGCTGAACAGCCGGTAAACAACCTTAGTGCACATGTGACCACAGTATGTGCATCTCACATTCACTTACATTTCTAGCAGTACACAGTGAAAACAATGACCTGACCAGCCTAAACCTAGATCAGATATTAACACAGGGTGATGCTGTTTATACTCAGGTTAAACAATCATTACTGAATGAAGGGAGGTTTCAGAGTAACCTGCTGGCATCTGATGAGCTTCCCTGTACAGTAGAGACAGACACGCAGTGTTATATTGTTATCAAACACCCACAGAGATTCGGGTTTCTGAGAGACGAGGCCCCACAGGGGATGGAAGAGTATGTGAATCTGGAGAGAGCACTAAACTGTCTGAGAGGTGATGTAACTGATGCTCTGCTGATCACTGGAGGAAGGTGTGTTGCTGTGTTCAGAGATGGCTCAGGTAGATTCGGGTTCTTTGATCCTCACTGTAGAACACCTGATGGACTAAAAGCTGATGAGAACGCAGGTACAGCTGTGATGCTCACATTTGCAAACTTAGAGGACATGACTGAAAGATTACTAATACTGTACCAGGTGTGTCTTGACCTGAAGGATAATCATCAGTATGAGCTCCTCCCTGTGTCTTTTATAAACAGAAACACAGCTACTGCTGCAGAAGCTACTGATAATCAAATAACAGGAGAACCCTGTCCTGATCTGCAGACTGACATTAGCCAATCTGAGCCACAACCTGTGACCAAATTAACTAAAACTCAAAAAAGGAGGCAATATTTACGTCTAAAGCACATTAAAAGAAAAGGACAGACAGAGGGAGAAAAGAAGGAGAGGTTAAACTGGAAAGGCAAATATGCGAATGATCCTGAATTCAGAGAAAAGATTAAACAGCGCAGCCGAGTGTCTTACACTAAAAATATAAATTACAGACTTGCAAAGCTAAAATCCATAGGAGTTAATTACATAGTTAACACAACTTACAGAGCAAAGCAAAAACTGTACGTTACAAACAGATACAGAACTAATCCAGATTACAGAAAAAAACAGCGACAGTATATCACGAACAGCTACAGAACTAATCCAGATTACAGAAAAAAACAGAGACAGTATATCACAAACAGCTACAGAACTAATCCAGATTACAGAAAAAAACAGAGACAGTATATCACGAACAGCTACAGAACTAATCCAGATTACAGAAAAAAACAGAGACAGTATATCACGAACAGCTACAGAACTAATCCAGATTACAGAAAAAAACAGATATGGAACATGATCAACAGGTACAAAAATAACCAAAATTACAGAGAGAAAAAGAGACAGTACATTACACACAAGTACAAAAATAACCAAGATTACAGAGAGAAAAAGAGACACATTACACACAGCTACAGGAAAGATGAGGCTTTCAGGCACAGTCTGTCACAGAGCATTGTTTTCTGATCAGGTCCGACTGTGTGATCAAACAAACTACCAAAAAAAAACATCAATAACATCAAATTGCTTGACTGGAAAATATGTACACACCTGTTCCTCTGACTGTAATGATAACTGTGCACCTAAGGAAATGAAAAATGAGTGGATCTGCCACAGCTGTCATGATAACTTGAGTAAAGGGAGAATGCCTTCCATCGCTTCTGCAAACAAACTCCAACTCGCACCCATTCCACCTGAACTGTGTGATTTAAATATACTGGAGAGACATGTAATAGCTAAGTATGTGTGTTTTGCTAAGGTCATCAGTCTTCCCAAAGGTCAGCAGAGAGCTATTAAAGGTGCTGTTGTGTCGGTTCCTTCAGATGTTGAAACAACAGTAAATGTTTTACCCAGACCCAGTGGTGAATCACAGTTACTCACAGTGAAGCTGAAAAGACGACTGTGTTACTCAGGCCATTATCAGTTCCAGACCATTTCCATGCAGAAGGTCCTGTCTGCCTTACTTAAACTGAAGGAAATCCACTCTGAATACAGAGACATTGTAATACACAATGTGGAGCAGGATGAATTATTTGATGATTTTCCAGACCAAATGAATGCTGATGATATTCCAGAGGATGAAATAGACTTGAACATGAACTCTGACAATGATGAAACAGTAGAGCAGAACCCTGAGAGTGAACATGATATGGATAATGAGGCTGAAAGCACAGAACAGAGCACAGGTCTCGCATTAGACACTTGTCTACAACCTCCAGATCTCGGTCAGCATCTGTTGTCATTCAATGATGGAATATTTTGCATTGCCCCAGCTGAGCAAAACAATCCAGTAAGCATATTTAAAGTTCCTAAACTGGAAGCGATGGCTTTTCCTGTTCAGTTTCCAACTGGAGAAAACACATTTGATGAACCTGACAGACACACAGCTCTCTCACCCAGCAGATATTTTAATGCCAGGTTGTTTTCTGCTTATAATCGCTTTGCAAGAGACACAAACTACATTTTCTTTGCCCAGTTTGTGACTGAAATGCATACAGCATTTTCCAGCATGTCAATCCAGCTAAGAAAAGCAAAATCAGTGACCCGTGAAGGCCGAAAAATCAACAGTGCACTATTACAGGACAAACGTGAATTAGAGAAACTCATACACAATAAGGTCACAAGGTTCCTCCAACCACTCCGTGGATCTCCAGCCTATTGGCAGAAAACACTCAGAGACCTTTTTGCAATGCTTTGTCAACTGGGAACTCCCACATTCTTCTGTACATTCAGTGCTGCAGAGATGAGATGGCCTGAAGTGATCACAGCGATTAAAGCACAGCAAGGTGAATCTGTGGACTTTTCAGCCCTGGACTGGTCAGAGAAATGTGATATACTGCGCAGTAATCCTGTCACAGCCATGCGCATGTTTGAGAAACGTGTAGAAGCTCTTATGAACCTTATTCAGTCTCCTGCTCAGCCCATTGGTCAGATCGTTGACTTCTTTTTTCGCGTTGAGTTCCAACAGAGAGGCTCTCCACACATTCACTGCTTATTCTGGGTAAACGGTGCTCCAGAGTTTGAGAGTGACCAAGATCAGGATGTTTGTGATTTCATTGACAGACACATCTCTTGCAAACTGCCAGACCCAAACACAGATCCTGAACTGAACAGAATTGTATCAGAAGTTCAAACACACAGCAGAAACCATTCTAAATAATGCAAAAAGAACAATAAACATTGCAGGTTTGGATTTCCTAAACCCCCCATGAAAAAACACTCATCACACGGCCCAGACCACCCCCTGACACTGATTCAGATGAGGAAGGTGCAGAAAAAGATGAACCTGTGACACAAGCTAAATCAAGGCTTCAGCCAGTGTGGGATCTGCTGAATGATAAGACTCAGAACTTTGAAAGCATCACGCAGCTGCTAGAAACTGTAAACATGACATATGAAGAGTATAAAGACAATGTAAACAGTCTCAGTTCAGCAAGTGTAGTTATAATGCAACGTGAACCAAATGATTGCTGGGTGAATGGCTACAATCCGCTGCTGCTCAGAGCCTGGGATGCCAACATGGATATACAGTTCATCCTGAACCCGTACACCTGCATAATGTACATTCTGTCATACATCTCAAAAGGTGAACATGAGATGAGTGAATACCTGAAAGGAGTGATTAAAGAAATGTGTCCAAACACATCTGAGAGAGAGAAAGCATGAAACAGGTGATGCATGCCTATGCTAAAAACAGAGAGGTCAGTGCACAGGAAGCTGTAGCTCGAACCTGCAGTCTAAAACTGAAATCATCTTCCCGTGCTGTAATTTTCATACCCACTGATGATAACACAGTAAAGATGAGTCTGCCTATGAGCTGCTTACAGGACAAAGCCCCTGATGATGAGAATGTGTGGATGACTGGATTAGCAGAAAAGTACATGGCCAGGCCTGAAACACCAGAGTTTGAGAACATGTGCATGGCTGAATTTGCTAGTGAATATCGGGTTGTTTATTCACATCAGAGAAAAGGTAAAAATGTACTTCCACTGCAGAATGACATGGGATACATCAAAAAGCGAACCAGAGGAAAACCTGCCATCATTCGATTTGCACGTTTTTCACAACAGAAACATCCAGAAAAATTTTATGGAACACTACTAAAATTGTACCTGCCACACCGCAGCAGCTCACAGTTTAAAACTGCTCAGTTTAACACTTATGAAGCCTTCTATGCGTTTGCCTCAGTTAAACTGCCAGGAACAGACACACTGCAGCGTGTTTACACCACTGTAAATGAGAACAGAAAGAAGTATGAAAAGCACAGTGAAGCTATTGATAAGGCCATTGAGAATTTTGAACAGAATGGTCCTATTGAAGATGCCTGGACTAACTTGGCTCCAACAAATGAACTGATCCGATTAGAGTGCATGATAGAGCAAGAACCCACAGATCCCACTGATATAACTGAGGCAGATGATGTTCCAGATTTCGCTCCATCCACATCCACAACAGAACAGCCATGCCTGTAATAGAAGCTCCACAGGTGAATCCTGCAGTGATCAGAAAAATGTATCAGAGCCTGAATGAGACACAAGCTGCTGTATTCTATAAGATAAGGGATTGGTGTAAAAGAAAAGTACAGAATGAAAACCCAGAATAATTTTTTTTATTATGTAGCTGGAACAGCAGGAACAGGAAAGAGTCACCTTATTAAGTCTGTGCATGCAGAGGCCACTAAAATCTTACAGAAAATGCCATGTGTAAGAGAGGAAGCTGATATGTCAAAACCCACAGTGCTTCTGAGTGCATTTACCGGCTGTGCCAGTCATAACATTAATGGAAAAACACTCCAAGCACTCCTAAAACTCCCAAGAAGCCTGAAACCTCCATATCAGGGACTCGGAAACAGTCTGGATGAGATCAGAGCAAACTTTTCTAATTTACAGATCATGATCATTGATGAAATATCCATGGTGTCTAAACCACTGTTTGCATATGTAAATTGGAGATTACAACAGATTAAAGGAAATAATAAACCCTTTGGTAACATTTCTATTATGGCTGTCGGTGATTTTCAGCAGCTACCACCACTAGGACGAGCCAGGCCACTGTGTGTGTATGAGGATCATGTGCTGGACTTCTGGAGAGATCACTTTAAGATTATCACACTGACTGAAATCATGCGTCAGAAAGATGATCTTGCCTTTGCTGAGCTGCTGAACAGACTGAGAGTGAAACAGAAACATGAAGCTCTGACTGATGCTGACAGACGTATGCTGAAACAGGTCATTAAATCTATTGAACACTGTCCCCCAGAAGCATTACACATATTTCCTACTAATAAAGAAGTGGATGATTTCAACTCAGCAGCCATAACCTCACGCTTTTCAGATATCACTAATATAGATGCAGAAAATTATAAGAAAGACCCCCGAAGTGTCTGTATGTGAAATCTACAACGCAGATTAATGTGAATGGCCAACTGACAGATGAATTTAAAATGTGAATTTAAAAGGTGTCAAGCAAGGCTGCCCGCTTAGCACAGCACTTTTTGTTTTAGCAATTAATTCTTTGACAAAAAGCATTAAGGATGATCCCAGAATACAAGGTGTCCAAATAAATGGAAATAAATACGTTATATCCGCTAACGCAGATGATATTATGGTTATACCTAAATCTAAAATCTGAATTGAATAAAGATAAATGTGAATGTCTGTGGATTGGAGATATGGGAAGTAAAAATAAATTCTCTAATGACATACAAGTACAAAAACAATTAAAGATTTTAGGCACCTATTTCGATAATAAACAATGTGTTGATTTTAACTGGACTAAGAAAGAAAATAAAATAGATAAAGAAAAATACTCCAAAATAAAATGGAATTCTAAAACGAAAATAAATATTATGAACACTTTTATATTACCAAATTTTAGCAACTATTTTTCTGCCCACACAAAAATGGGCTGTTAAAATCAACAAAAAATGTGCAAGATTATATGGGGTAGCTATGTAGAAATTGCCAAAAGAGATTTGCTTTTTAAAGGTAAGAAATAAGAAGGACTGGGAGTGATTAATATAGCTCCAAAATTCACAATTTTATTATGTAAAATAACAGCAAATGCAATATATAGAGAGGCCAAATGGATAGGAGATTAAAAAAACAGTAGGTAAAAAAACATGGTTTAAAACGAATTTGGTATTCCATATTATAAATTCACCTTTTCAGATTTTATAAATAAATATAAACATTTGAAAATAAATTGGGCTTTTGATTCAAGTAAAAGCATAAATATAAAAAAATACAAGAAGTTAATTATGGTGTAATTGCTAGATATGCAGGCTCAGATAATACATAGACTGATAAACTGTAAATATGTTGATAGTCCGACCTGTCCAATACCAGACTTTCACAAAGATAAAACGTAGATCATTTAATTTTAATGTGTCGTTGATCAAATCAAATCTGGGATCTGTCGAAAAATATTTAACATTTTAAAATAATTTTTGATCTAAAAGCAATACAATTTTTAAAAAGAACCTCTCAAGATCTCAAATGGATTTTTGCATGACTATGGATATATGTAATGTTGGGAAAACCGCACTACCCTCTGCGCCGTCTCCAGTGTGTTCCCCTGGATTCTTTTGATGGAAGCCCGAACTAGAGATAAGTCATAGAGAGACAGGATACTTGATCTTCAGCAAAATAACAATTTTTTAAAACAGAGCTCTGGGAACAACTTCCACTCACAAGGGGTTCAAGAGAAGAAGTTCCAAGATTATTTCACAGACATGAGCATTTATAGACAAACCCCACCTCAAGCTCACGGAGGAAGGCACCTTGGTCAGTTCCCCAAAAACTGGTTCTGGCTGGTCTTGATCAGAAGTTTGTCTGTCAAAATCTTTCTTACACAAACAGTAGGACTCAATCCTCTTTGCCTCCCAACGGTTTTGGGGCCTACAAGCTAATGGCCAAATTTTGCAAGTAACTGATTAAGACAGAGAAGTATTATAGAGAACTGTCTCAGCTGCCTTCCTCCGCTCTGCCAGTAACATGTCATCCACTTTCCTTTGGCTGGCCTCAAGCTTTATGTCACACCTTGTTGCCTACCACAGTATCACACTCTTATAGTAATGCAGTTGATTATATTTCATTAGCTTGATTAGTATTAATTATAGTAAAGTTCTTGATTATAAAAACATTTTAAAGCATATTTCTTACAGTAATTAAAAATAAAATATGGAAAACACATAAAATTGCAATGAATAACTGCATTATTTCAGGCCATTTGGGTTTCTAAACAAGCTCTTGCTGACATTAGAAAAATAAAGAAAATATCTAAAAGATGTTGGTAATATAGCTGTTTTATCTTAAATGCTTCGAATTTTGTATATAAAATGGTAATGTAAATGTAATGTTTGTTTAATTTTTTTTTATTGTATGTAACCAAAATATGTAGTGAAAAAACATGACTAAAATGTTGTATGTATTTTTGTTTGTAAAATGTTTTAAACATGCATTAAAAATTATTAATTCTGAAAAAAAAAAAAACTTCACTTCAATTTTAAAAAATCAATCACAAATGGCCTGGTCCACAATAATGGCCCAAGGCTACACAGAGAGCTCCACCAAGCTCTCTGTCAGCATGAGGATGCTGTGAAAGTCCCACAGGAGGTCTCCTCCTGTTACTGTTGGGAGGGGAGGGGGTGTAAGTGTTTACTCTGCATTGCCAGGATGGCCCAAGGCTAAACAGCAGCACGTGGCAGCACCATCAGCACCTGGCAGCACCAACTGCACAGAGCCCTTCAAAAAGCTCCAGAATCCCTAACATCTGTCCATCTGGTTCAGGGACAACAACACTATAAAATAGGCATTACAGGAGCTGCACAGAGAAACTCCCAAGCACCACCAGTGCATTAACAAAGCTCCTCCATCTCTCTACATGGTTTAAGGGACAGCAACACCCCAACAGCCGCAATGGACAGTTCAGGGGCTGCACAGAGAACTCTGCAAAGCTGCCAAGCACCACCAGTGCATTAACAAAGTCCCTCCATCTCTCTACATGGTTTAATGGACATCAACACCACAACAGCCACAATGGACAGTTCAGGGGCTGCACAGAGAACTCTGCAAAGCTGCAAAGCACCACAAGTGCATTAACAAAGTCCCTCCATCTCTCTACATGGTTTAAGGGACAGCAACACTCCTCCAGCAACAGAATCTCCAGAATGTCCTAATCTCCATATGTGGCTCAAGGAAAACCTCAACACAATGGGCACACAGAGAACTGACAAGCAGCAATACACAACAAACTGCATGTTCCTGGCACCAAAGCAAAATACCTGAATACCAGAATAATTATGGATGCAGCAGACAGCCCAGTATCAGAAACTGGGGAAAAGTTACTCCTTTTGATGTTGTTGCGCTTTAAGCAGTGGTGATGGATTCCTGGACATTTTCAAAGACAACTGAAATTGTCCGTTGGGACTGGGACCGATTAGCCGCCCATTTACTGCACTTGAAAAAAAGTTAGGGGCAATGTGACTTTTTAGTTACATGTGTATGTGTGTGAATGTGTGTGAGATGTGATTTGATGTGATAAACGAATAACTGCTTTTGTACAGTATTTATATATGTGTGTCAGTGTGTGTTGAGTTTAGTGTGTGTGATGTGATACGTGAACAACACAGTATGTGTGTGTGTGTGTGTGTGTGTATATGTGATTTGAAAAGCAAACAATACTATTTATTTCTACACAGTATTTATGAGTTTCTTTGTGTGTGTGTGTGATGTGAAAAGCGAACAACACTATTTTTGCACAGTATATGTGTGTGTGTGGGGGGGGGGTTAAAAAGTAAACAACACTTAATTTCTGTGTTTCTTTGTGTGTGTGTGTGTTTTTGCACTGTATTTGTGTGTGTGTGTGTTTTTGCACTGTATTTGTGTGTGTGTGGGGGGGGTGGGGGTTAAAAAGCAAACAACACTTAATTTCTGCGTTTCTTTGTGTGTGTGTGTGTTTTTGCACAGTATTTGTGTGTGTGTGTGTGTGTGTGTGTGTTTGCACTGTATGTGTGTGTGTGTTTTTGCACTGTATTTGTGTGTGTGTGGGGGGGGGGTTAAAAAGCAAACAACACTTAATTTCTGCGTTTCTTTGTGTGTGTGTGTGTGTTTTGCACAGTATTTGTGTGTGTGTGTGTGTTTTTGCACAGTATTTGTGTGTGTGTGTGTGTGTGTGTTTTTGCACTGTATGTGTGTGTGTTTTTGCACTGTATTTGTGTGTGTGTGGGGGTGGGGGGTTAAAAAGCAAACAACACTCTTAATTTATGTGTTTCTTTGTGTGTGTGTTTGTTTTTGCACTGTATTTGTATGTGTGTGTAGGGGGGGAAAGCAAACAACACTATTAATTTCTGCGTTTCTTTGTGTGTGTGTTTTGCACAGTATTTGTGTGGGTGTGTGGGGAGGTTTGAAAAGCGAACAACACTATTCATTTCTGCACAGTATTTATGCATTTATTTGTGTGTGTGTGTGTGTGTGATGTGAAAAGAGAACAACACTATTTTTGCACAGTATTAATGTGTGTGTGGGGGGGGGGTTGAAAAGTGTAATTTCTGCAGAGTATTTATGCATGTGTGTGTGTGTGTGTGTGTGTGTGTGTGTGTGTGTGTGTGATGTAAAAAGAGAACAACATTATTTTTGCACAGTGTGTGTGTGTGTGTGTGTGTGTATGTGATTTGAAATACGAGCAACACTATTTATTTCTACACAGTATTTATGCGTTTTTTGTGTGTGTATGTGTATGTGTGTGTGTGTGTGTGTGTGTGTGTGTTATGTGATAAGCAAACAACACTATTTCTGTACAGTATTAATGCATTTCTTTGTGTGTTTGTGTGTGTGATGTGAAAACCAAACAACACTTTTTTGTACAGTATTTGTGTGTAAATCTAGGGAGGCGGGCAGGGTGTGTGGGATTGTTTAAATAAAAACAAAAAATATGCACAATATGTAAATTTGTTTTTATTTGAGGGTTCCATGTTGCTTTTCCGAGTCTGAGAGAGTACAGTTTGCCATGCTCTCTATGGGTGGGTACAGTAGTTGGTACTCTTTTTTAAATTTAAATTTATAATAATAAGACCTGTGGAAACATTAAATTTCTGTATTTATTTGTTTTTTATAATACATAAGAATATATCAGTCTAATATTTATTAAATAAGCTTCATATAAAAGTTTTTTGGCTAAAAGCTAAAGTCCAATATTATTTGGTTAAAAGCTAAATTTCAAAAACTTTTGGCTAAAAGCTATAGTCTAAAAACTTTTTTACTAAAAGCTAAAGTCCAATATTATTTGGTTAAAAGCTAAAGTCCAAAAACTTTTGGCTAAAAGCTAAAGTCTAAAAATGTTCGATTAAAGCTAAAGTCCAGAAACTTTTGGCTAAAAGCTAAAGTCTAAAAACGTTTGATTAAAGCTAAAGTCCAGAAACTTTTGGCTAAAAGCTAAATTCCAAATACTATCTTTGATGGTTGCTAAGGTGTTGCTGAGCAGTTGCTAAGTATTCCAAGTGGTTCCTAAAGTGTTAATAATTGGCAGTTGCTATCATACACAAAGTGGCTGCTAAGGTGTTGTTAGACAGTTGCTAAGGTGATGTTAAGTGGTTGCTAACACATTTGTGGTGGTTAATAATGTGTTGATACACATTTGCTAACATATTCCAGGTGGCTGCTAAGATGTTGCTAATTGGTTACTAAGGTGTTGTTAAGTGGTTGCTAGTTGGTTGCTATCATAAATGTGGTGTTTGCTAAACTGTTTCTAAGTGGTTGCTAGGCAGTTGCTAATATTTCTAAAGTGGTTGCTAAGCTGTTGCTAGGCAGTTGCTGACATATTCCAAGTGGTTGCTAAGGGATTGCTTAGTGATTGTTCGGCAGTCTCTATCATATCTATAGTGGTTGCTAAGTGGTTGCTAGGCAGTTGCTAATGTTTTCCTGGTGGGTGCTAAGATGTTGCTAACTGGTTGCTAGGCAGTTGCTATCATTTTCTAAAGTGGTTGCTAAGCTGTTGCTAGGCAGTTGCTAACATATTCCACATGGTTGCTAAGTGGTTGCTAGGCAGTTGCTAATGTTTTCCAGGTAGTTGCTACGGTGTTGCTATCTGGTTGCTAGGCAGTTGCTATCATTTCTAAAGTGGTTGTTAAGTGGTTGCTAGGCAGTTGCTATCATTTCTAAAGTGGTTGCTAAGTGGTTCCTAGGCAGTTGCTAACGTTTTCCCAGTGGTTGCTAAGTGGTTGCTAGGCAGTTGCTAACATTTTCCAGGTGGTTGCTAAGATGTTGTTAAGTGGTTGCTAGGCAGTTGCTATCATTTCTAGAGTGGTTGCTAAGTGGTTGCTAGGCAGTTGCTAACGTTTTCCTAGTGGTTGCTAAGGTGTTGATAAGTTGTTGCAAGGCAGTTGCTATCATTTCTAAAGTGGTTGCTAAGTGGTTGCTAGGCAGTTGCTAACATTTTCCAGGTGGTTGCTAAGTGGTTGCTAGGCAGTTCCTTTCATTTCTAAAGTGGTTGCTAAGCTATTGCTAGGCAGTTTCTAACATTTTCCTGGTGGTTGCTGAGGTGTTGCTAACTGGTTGCTAGGCAGTTGCTATAATTTCTAAAGTGGGTACTAAGTGGTTGCTAGGAAGTTGCTAACGTATTCCAGGTAGTTACTAAGTGGTTGCTAGGCAGTTGCTAACGTTTTCCAGGTGGTTGTTAAGGTGTTGCTAAGTGGTTGCTAAGTTGTTGCTAGGCAGTTTCTAACATTTTCCTGGTGGTTGCTGAGGTGTTGCTAACTGGTTGCTAGGCAGTTGCTATAATTTCTAAAGTGGGTACTAAGTGTTTGCTAGGAAGTTGCTAACGTATTCCAGGTAGTTACTAAGTGGTTGCTTGGGAGTTGCTAACGTTTTCCAGGTGGTTGCTAAGGTGTTGCTAAGTGGTTGGTAGGCAGTTGCTAACGTTTTCCAGGTGGTTGCTAAGGTGTTGCTAAGTGGTTGCTAGGCAGTTGCTAATGTTTTCCAGGTGGTTGGTAAGGTGTTGCTAAGTGGTTGCTAGGCAGTTGCTAACGTTTTCCTAGTGGTTGCTAAGGTGTTGCTAAGTTGTTGCAAGGCAGTTGCTATCATTTCTAAAGTGGTTGCTAAGTGGTTGCTAGGCAGTTGCTAACGTTTTCCAGGTGGTTGCTAAGTGGTTGCTAGGCAGTTGCTAACGTTTTCCAGGTGATTGCTAAGTGGTTGCTAGGCAGTTCCTTTCATTTCTAATGTGGTTGCTAAGCTATTGCTAGGCAGTTTCTAACATTTTCCTGGTGGTTGCTGAGGTGTTGCTAACTGGTTGCTAGGCAGTTGCTATAATTTCTAAAGTAGGTACTAAGTGGTTGCTAGGAAGTTGCTAACGTATTCCAGGTAGTTACTAATGGTTGCTTGGCAGTTGCTAACGTTTTCCAGGTGGTTGGTAAGGTGTTGCTAAGTGGTTGCTAGGCAGTTGCTAACGTTTTCCTAGTGGTTGCTAAGGTGTTGCTAAGTTGTTGCAAGGCAGTTGCTATCATTTCTAAAGTGGTTGATAAGTGGTTGCTAGGCAGTTGCTAACGTTTTCCTGGTGGTTGCTAAGTGGTTGCTAGGCAGTTGCTTTCATTTCTAAAGTGGTTGCTAAGCTATTGCTAGGCAGTTTCTAACGTTTTCCTGGTGGTTGCTAAGGTGTTGCTAACTGGTTGCTAGGCAGTTGCTAATGTTTTCCAGGTGGTTGCTAAGGTGTTGCTAAGTGGTTGCTAGGCAGTTGCTAACGTTTTCCTAGTGGTTGCTAAGGTGTTGCTAAGTTGTTGCAAGGCAGTTGCTATCATTTCTAAAGTGGTTGATAAGTGGTTGCTAGGCAGTTGCTAACGTTTTCCTGGTGGTTGCTAAGTGGTTGCTAGGCAGTTGCTTTCATTTCTAAAGTGGTTGCTAAGCTATTGCTAGGCAGTTGCTAACATATTCCACATGGTTGCTAAGTTGTTGCAAGGCAGTTGCTATCATTTCTAAAGTGGTTGCTAAGTGGTTGCTAGGCAGTTGCTAACGTTTTCCAGGTGGTTGCTAAGTGGTTGCTAGGCAGTTGCTAACGTTTTCCAGGTGATTGCTAAGTGGTTGCTAGGCAGTTCCTTTCATTTCTAATGTGGTTGCTAAGCTATTGCTAGGCAGTTTCTAACATTTTCCTGGTGGTTGCTGAGGTGTTGCTAACTGGTTGCTAGGCAGTTGCTATAATTTCTAAAGTGGGTACTAAGTGGTTGCTAGGAAGTTGCTAACGTATTCCAGGTAGTTACTAATGGTTGCTTGGCAGTTGCTAACGTTTTCCAGGTGGTTGCTAAGGTGTTGCTAAGTGGTTGCTAGGCAGTTGCTAACGTTTTCCTAGTGGTTGCTAAGGTGTTGCTAAGTTGTTGCAAGGCAATTGCTATCATTTCTAAAGTGGTTGATAAGTGGTTGCTAGGCAGTTGCTAACGTTTTCCTGGTGGTTGCTAAGTGGTTGCTAGGCAGTTGCTTTCATTTCTAAAGTGGTTGCTAAGCTATTGCTAGGCAGTTTCTAACGTTTTCCTGGTGGTTGCTAAGGTGTTGCTAACTGGTTGCTAGGCAGTTGCTAATGTTTTCCAGGTGGTTGCTAAGGTGTTGCTAAGTGGTTGCTAGGCAGTTGCTAACGTTTTCCTAGTGGTTGCTAAGGTGTTGCTAAGTTGTTGCAAGGCAGTTGCTATCATTTCTAAAGTGGTTGATAAGTGGTTGCTAGGCAGTTGCTAACGTTTTCCTGGTGGTTGCTAAGTGGTTGCTAGGCAGTTGCTTTCATTTCTAAAGTGGTTGCTAAGCTATTGCTAGGCAGTTTCTAACATTTTCCTGGTGGTTGCTAAGGTGTTGCTAACTGGTTGCTAGGCAGTTGCTATAATTTCTAAAGTGGGTACTAAGTGGTTGCTAGGAAGTTGCTAACGTATTCCAGGTGGTTACTAAGTGGTTGCTAGGCAGTTGCTAACGTTTTCCAGGTGGTTGTTAAGGTGTTGCTAAGTGGTTGCTAAGTTGTTGCTAGGCAGTTGCTTTAATTTCTAAAGTGGTTGCTAAGCTGTTGCTAGGCAGTTTCTAACGTTTTCCTGGTGGTTGCTAAGGTGTTGCTAACTGGTTGCTAGGCAGTTGCTATAATTTCTAAAGTGGTTGCTAAGTGGTTGCTAGGAAGTTGCTAACATATTCCAGGTGGTTACTAAGTGGTTGCTAGGCAGTTGCTAACGTTTTCCAGGTGGTTGCTAAGGTGGTTGCTGGCTGGGGTGCCGGGGTGTCCAAACTTTTGACTGATAGCGGCTCTATAGAGCAGCTCCTCCATACACTCACAGTACTGGAGGAGCAGGGGAGAGAAGGGGTTCCGTGCGCAGAGCTGCTCGTGTGTGAGATGGAACTTTGGGCCCCCCATTCATTTCTATGGGAAAACTTCGTACAACAATTGTACGAAAACCGTACGTCGTATTGTTTCGTGAAGCATATTTTCGGAAAGAACGCGGTAAGTTCTATAGACCAGCCGAATTACGTCTTCTCAAAAATTGTGACGTTCACGGCCGTTCAAAATTCTCCCCCATTCATTCCTATGGGAAAAAAAACGCGTTTTCGAAGTTTTTACGAAAACCGTACGATATATCGCTTCAAAAAGCACAAGCAACCTGAACCGGTATAGGTCGACGATCCTGCAAAGTTTCTACGTTAAAAGCCCTAGGATGAGATATTGATTAAATTTTGCAAATAGAATAATAATAATAATAATAATAATAATAATAAGTAGAATAAGATTACGAAGAACAGTAAGTTGGCTTTTCCAAGCCAACTTAATAATGCAAAAGGAGTTGAAAAGAAAAGTCTTGAGTGAGGAAAAGAAGAGCTCAATGCTGTCTTTACTGGCAGAGGGATACAGTAAATGTCATGTTCTATTCTTAGAATTTTAAAGACGGCAGTTCATTACAACAAGGTCAAACAGCAGACACTGCGAAATCGGCTCTCCACTGACCGGGATCACCGTCATCTTATTTGAATGTCAGTCAGCAACCGCAGGATAACACTAAGTGACCTACAAAAGGAATGGCAAATTTCATCTGGGCTGAAGTGCATGGCAAGAACAGTTTATAACAGACGCCTAGAGGCTCAAGTCATGTAAAGATAGAAAAAAGCCTTTCATTAATGAGAAGAAAAGGAGAGCCAGGCTGTTTGCAAAAGACCATAAGGATTGGACTATAGAGGACTGAAGTAAGAACATCTTCCCTGATGAGCAGTTTTTAGCTTTGCTCAATACCTGGTCTTCTAACCACAGTTTCTTACACCCACTGCGAAAGTTGGTGGAGGATCAGTGATGATCTGTAGATGCTTCAGCAAGGCTCTGCTCTGTAAATGTTCCTCAACTCTGAGGACACCAGATCAAGACCCTGTCATGGCCAGCACAACCTCCAGCCCTGAACCCTATTAAAAACCTGTGGAATATAACAAACAAAGCTGAACTGCTTGAATGTTTGTGCCAGGAGTGGCATAAGGTCACCCAAAAGCAGTATGAAAGACTGGTGGAGAGCATGTCAAGATGCATGAAAGCTGTGATTAAAAATCAGGGTAATTCCACCAAATATGATTCTGAACTCTTCCTAAGTTAAAACATTAGTTAGTATTGTTGTTTCTAAATGAATATGAACTTGTTTTCTTTGCATTATTTGGAGTCCGAAAGCTCTGCATTTTCTGCAAATAAACTCTACATTTTTGTTTGAAATTTTGGAGACATGTTATCAGTAGGTTATAGAATAAAAGAAATATCAAAAATATACCTATAAATAGTTAAATCAGAGAAACTGATTATTTTGAAGTGGTCTCTAATTTATTTTCCAGAGCTGTATATATATTAACATAAGGTGTTGTTGCCAGTGCTGGCCTCTAGGTGGCAATAGATGCGCTGCCAGTGTTGTGTGCTCTTTCTAAAGCTGAAGCTATGCTGTGTGAGCTCTGTGATCATCACATCACATTTCTGTGCTTCCATTCATTCATTCCATTCATTTCATCAAAACACAACACAGAGGCCTGCTAGGGAGCTGGTTACATTAATAAATACATTTGAAAATATATTTAGCATATATTTTACATATACTATACGTTTTATCAATTTATTTTCATATAATGTATTAGTAAATAAAACATTGACTAGCAAAAATATATCTGATACACACATTCTGCATATATTTCAAATATATTGTTTAATTCCAAAATTTTATTTACCTAAAATTGTTTGATTAAAAGTGTGATGAAATACTGTACGGTTATATGGGTTGCCACTCTTTCAGTGAATTTGAACACTAGACTGATATGAATTTGCTTTAAAATTGTAGGCCAGCCCTTAGATAACTTTATGCCAGCTTATAAAAAAAGGAATGGAAACTTATTTAAGTGGATGGATGGAACACATAGTGTGGATTGTAAATTTGCATATAAGAGGAATATGAACTGGGTTTTTGTTGTTGTTGTATTTTGGGCTAAATGTAATTTTATTTGTATTGTTTGTATAAATGGGTGTGTATGATACTCGGTTGTGGGATACAAGACAGATTTCTGAGAATTCTGGCTACAAAAGTGTATTGTATTGTATTAAATATGGGTGGGCAATATGGCCTTAAAACAATATCACGATATTTCATGGTATTTTCGATTTGACAAAACACTAAATTTAAAAAATGATTTCAAGAATACACTACTGCAACAAAATAAAAATTACATTTTATTATTGCATACAATATGATGTCACACCCCTAATTGAGATAAAAAAAAATACAAGAATTTTATCAGATTTAGCACAAAAGTCAATGATCAAGAAAGTCATGATACCAATAAAGCACTCTAAATATCTTAATATATCCAGAATTAAAGTACAATGAATGATACTAGACAGATATAATCTGTCTCTACTATCTGTACCTATATAATAGGAAATGAGAACAGTGTACATTTTTCTTTTGCTAAAAACAGCAAAAAAATGGTAGTACCCCGATGTGATAATTAGGAGTGGGTGATATGGCACGATATTTTAGAGTATATTATTGTTCACTATATAAAAAAATGTTGATGATATTATTGTAACGATGTGGCAGACCCCCAGTGTTGTGCCAGTTCACAGCTTTTCTGAACTAGCTCCATTTCAGTTCATACATGCTCAAAGTGAACAGTTCACGTTCAAAGTTCACAATTTTAATTCTGAACTAGTTTAAAGTTCAGTTCACTTTACTTTTTTCGTGAGATATTCAAATAAATACTTTTTTTCACACTACAAGCTAGAAATCACTATACGTTCTTTGAAACTGCTCATTGTAGACAGTTGCTCATGACACTGCAATTGTGGGTTTCTTACCAGGTGATGAAACTTGCAGCAGTACAGACAAGTTCTATACTAGTGCAATGCAATCTACCAGCATTTAATTAAAAAAAGAATATATATATTGTGAAAAATGTATATATTATTTAATATATATATGATACTATATATACATATATTTGTATTTGTCTTTCTCTCTCTCTCGCTCTCTCTCCAGCCCTCCGCGCTCTCTTCGTTGCCTGCTACGCCGTGTCTGCCGTTCATGACACATACTGTGAACCAGAGGCGTGCAGACATAGACATCAGGTGGTGCTAAAGCACCACCAACTCTGCCCTTTATCAAACAAAGTGCCCTTTTGAAACTTCGTTTTTTTTAAATATTATTATTATTAAGATTTTACTGAGGCCGGTTTGAAATGATCTTTTGAAAACCTGAGCGATTAAAAACGAGTGAAAACAGAATGCCCTGAAATCAGCTTGCACACACCCGACCTCTCTCTTCCTCTGTCACGTGACCCCGCATGGTCGCGCACAAGGCACACTAGATGCGCTGCAGCAGCAGTTCAGTTCAGCGAGTCTTCAGCACAGCACGCACGCCAACAGATAGGCTTCTTCTCCCCCGTGTCCCACCAGCCAGGTAACATACACATCAAAAAACTAAAAATAAATTTTAAAAAGTGCCCTTTTCCCCCCTGAGCACTTGCCCCCCCAAAATGTCTGTGCACGCCGCTGCTGTGAACTAATTCACGTTCAAGTTCTTTATTAAAAAATGTGTTGCGTTCAGTTCAACGTTAACAAAAATATTTGCACGTTCAATGAACGCTTTCTTTTGAACTCGTTCACGCTCAACACTGCAGACCCCTAATATTAAACATTACTTACATAAGTGTCATTATATAAATAACAAACAGGGCTAGGGTGTTAACATTTACTCAAATCTGGATTCTATGAGTTATATGAAGACTCTTAAAATTGAGTAATTCCAGATAGCATTACACTTGGATGCACTTTTTTTGTTCTTTATACCCTAAACTGGTCTTTAAAGAACGATTCTCTGAAAGATTCTTTGAGCATGTAATATTGATTATTCTGTGGAACCCATAATAGTTCCATACTGCATTTTAACCCCTCACTAATAACACAATGTGGATTTGTTTGGTTCTGTAAATTATAGGAGAATTATAATTGTGTGATTCCAGATAACATTGGACTTGGACGCCCTTTTAATTGTGTATGTTTTTAAAACCATAAATTGATCTTTAAACAAACATTCCCTGAAAGATTGATTTACTTTGAGAAACCAAAACTAGCCTTCCTTTTATTTTGCAAGTCAAATATTCCTTTCTAATAAAAAACTAATACAGAAAAAATATGTGGAGCATGAAACCTTATAACCTTAGCCTCAGCTGGGCTTAATTAGTGTGATGAACATGTTAATAGTAAAATATTAATTTCATGTGTTTGTATTATTTTGTATATTAATATACAATATATTTATATTACACACATACTGTTCCAATGAATTAAACACACCTTAAACACAAATGAACACTTTAAATTTAGTGATTTTCTGTATTTTTTATGTTCTGCATTGTAGATTAATCAATACCAAAACTATGAATAAAAAACTGACATTTAATAAACAAAATGTCTTAGACAAACAAGAATATGTTTTATTTTTTAGATTAATCAAAGTAGCTCCTCTTGCTTAGATGAGACAGTTTTGCACATCTTGGCTGGATTTTCTCAGTCAGATTTATGATGTAGAGTCACCTGGAATTCAGGCTTTCAGTTAACAGCTGTGCTGAACTTGTTAAGAGTTAATTATATGAATTTCTTGTCTCTTAATGTGTTTGAGAGCATCAGTTGTTAAGTTGTGAAGAGGTAGAGTTGGTATACAGTGAATATAACCATTTGAGTAATACTACTAATACATATTATGGCAAGAAATACTCAACTAAAATAATAAATACTTTTAGAAATGAAGGTCAGTTAATCCAAAAAATGTCATGGACTTAAGTGCAGGATGTCAGTTCATCAGAGTTACCAGCCTCAGAAACGGCAAGTTAACAGCTCCCCAGATAAGAGCACCTAAATGCTTCATTTACTACATGATTCCTTATGTGTTCTTTCATAGTCGGTATGGCTTCAGAGTCCATTTACAGTGTAGTAAAAAAATATTGGAGGTGTGTCCAAACTTTGACTGGTACTCTACCATTTTTTTTGCTAATAAACATCTGTTTCTCATTTTGTTCTTAATTTTATAATGAATACATCATTGAAAGATGGTCTGAACAATTGTATGTATTTTATGTATTATATTTTATATTAAAAAGCTAATTAACAGAAAATATTTGTACTGCCTTTGGATCCGTAAACATGATTAAGCACATGTCAATCAGACCTGCGCACATTACTGCAATTCCTTACAGTTCAAACTAGCAGGAGAGTTAATATTCGCTTAGTTGCTCTTTCATTACCTTTAAACTTGTATCAGAGCTCAGTTTTGGGGAATTTCAGAACAAAATCAAAAATCAACCCAAAACTGAAAGACAGATAATAGTTTCAGGCTGTCAGTCGTTTTCCTACTAAGCGATTCCACGATCAGATCTGAAATCCTCTGAAGGTGCTTCTACACGTCACTGCTGATCTCACATACCTGGAATCTTCCTGTTCTAGCTATGCTAAAGTTCACCTGCCTGTTTCTGAGAAAAGTGTGCAGTCCCAGAACTCTCATAGGTGAACTCGAAGGTGGTTCAAGAGGACAAGATTTTAGTTTGAGTTATTTTACTGTCACTATTGTTCAGGAGTGCAATATAATCAAGTATCAAACCCACGAAAGTGTAAACTACCTTATACGCTATCTCACAAAAGTGAGTATACCCCTTACATTGTTGTAAATATTGAATTATTTATTTTCATGGGACAGCACTGACAATATGACACTTTGATTTAATGTAAAGCAGTATATAACAGTGTACATTTCCTGTGCCCTCAAAATAACTCATAACACAGACATTAAAGTCTAAACCACCAGCAACAAAAGTGAGCACACCCCAAGGTAAAAATGGAAAAAAATGTTCCCAAGGTGTCAATATTCTTACTCTTGGAGTTCACCAGAGCTTCACAGGTTTCTTTTGGAATTCTATCTTTTGGAAATCTATGAGGATGCCCCACAGATGCTCAATAGGGTTCGTTCAGGTTTTGAGACATAATTGGCCAGTCTAGCACCTTTACCTTTAGCAAGGCAGTTATCATCTTGGAGCTGTGTTTGGTGTCATTATTATGTCTAATTTGAAAAAAAGTAAATAGTAAATATTCTATTATATCAAATATTGATAAGATTATGCCCTTAAATCCTAAACTCCAGAAGCTAAATAAACTGTAAAGTGAAAACGTATTGATTGTTACAGTGTACCAGAATTTTTGGTACTACTTTCAATGATTGCAATTAGTTTACCAGCTAGCAGGCTTGCCAAATACGTAGAGGTACCCACAAGACTTATTGACATTAACTTAGTGAAAAAAAAACCTTGTGACATTAGTTAGGCAGGTGAAATCCTGGTAAACTGAATATTATCATTTTTAAAAATATTTTCACAGCCTGACATGTGTGGTTCTTTATTAGTGGGCATCTGAAAGGGACAGTGAGAACACTGATAACCTGTGCAGTCAGTGATCAATAGAAAGAATAAATAGGGAATAGCAATGAGACGCACAGACTAGCTGCCTGTCAGGATTCAAGAGGCCTAAAATCTAAAGAACTAGTGCGTAATCTTGGTGTACAAATGGACTCTGATCTCACTTTTAACAATCATGTCAAAGCAATCACCAAATCAGCGTTTTATCACCTCAAGAACAGAGGTGGAAAGTAATGAATTACATTTACTCAAGTTACTGTAATTGAGTAGATTGTATTAGTAATTTGTATTTTTTAAAGTAGTTTTTAAAATAGGTAATTTTACTTTTACTCAACTACATTTGGAAACAAGTAATTTATTTTGCTACACTGGAAAATTCCCAATTACTGAGTAAAAAATAAAATGCTGGGGGAAAAAAAAACAATTGTCTGAATTAAAAAAGAAATTGGCACAGATGCGCCGGTGCACAGATGCTTGCGCGTGGAATAACGAGGCAATAACATCCTCATGTAATACAAAATGTGCCCCACCAGACAGAGCTGTCAGCTTTCAAAACTTCCACATCAAACCTGAGAAAGCATGTGGTGTAAGTACTTTTATCATGAAAAAATCTGCTTAAATGTTAAAAAAAAACATGTAAATAGCAGTTAAAACACAGCAATGGCAAGTTTAAAAATAATAATGACCTGTACAACTGTAAAAATACAGTTTATAGTCACCTATATGCCCATAACTTTTTAACAGTACAGACAAATAATGTATCATAGAAACCTATACCACTTGTTTTATGGTGTGGTCTGAACAAATACTGCCTGAAAGTTCCAAATTATTATGTGGAATGATAATTCATTAAAACAATTTAATTTATGATTTGTTTTTACTTTTTTACATCAAATAATTAAAAGTAAATAAGTAACTTTTACTGAAAGTACATTTTAAATTGAATACTTTTTTACTTTTACTTGAGTAGATTTTTAGATGGATACTTTTACTTTTACTTGAGTAGAATTTTAGCAAAGTAAAGGTACTTTTACTTCATTACAATTTTTCAGTTTTTCCACCTCTGCTCAAGAACATAAACAAGATCAGAGATTTTCTGTCTAAATCAGACCTGGAGAAACTCATCCACGCCTTTATTTCTAGTAGGATTGATCACTGTAATGGACTTTAAGAATAGACTTTAAGGTACTGTTACTGGTCTATAAATGTCTTAATGGTGCAGGACCAGCATATTTATCTGATGTGCTCCAGCAGTATGAGCCGAGCAGAACTCTCAGATCATCAGGAACTGGTCATTTAGTGCCACCTAAAGTAAAAACTGAACATGGAGAGCGAGCTTTTAGCTACGATGCTGCTCTTAAATAGAACCAGTTAACAGAGAGCTTTAGAAGTAGTGTTGCCAACTCCTCAGTAAGGAAAGTAGCTATTGGCTGTTCTAAAAGTCGCTAGAAATCGCTAAATGACATAATCGCCTAATTTGCATAATACATGTTTTTGAAGCTGTAAAGGATTAACATTGTGGGAGATTAACAACTTCTGTTGCATTTTAATTAGGCAGTCGCTTCGCAAAATAACTTTATTTTTACGTAAATTACATAAATCAGTTTTTTGCCGTGTTGTTAAATGTTATTATAAGAGCAGCAGTTAGGCGGAACTGTTATTCTACATTTTTCTTTTTTTTTTGGTTTTATTTTATAATTATTTTTTTTTTAAATTTTCTTAAGTTTTCTTTATTTTCAAACCTATTATAGACAAATTGTTCAATGATGAGCTAGCTAGATGTTTAGCTTTTAATAAAGAGGCAGACACACAGTAAAGACGCATTTATATTTACATTCCGCTCTGTAAATAGGGGGCGGGGTCAGTCAGCAGTGGCTTTGGGCATGCTCAGTTGATTTACAGTACCGTATTTTTCGGACTATAAGGCGCACTTAAAAACTTTTAATTTTCACAAAAATTGACAGTGCGTCTTATAATACGGTGCGCCTTTTGTATGGATTTTACTCGTCAGGTTGTAAGGAGCAGTAAACACACACTCCGTGCAGCGTTATAGAGAGTTTCAGTGCTATTCACGTTTTTCCGGGCATCCCAAGGGGGGCGTCCATGACGTCCCACTACTTCCGTTTGCCGGTTTTTTGGTTCCGCTCGCGCTAGCATTTCAGCGCTGCTAACCAAAACATTGCTAGTGAGACGAATACAGCTGGCTTTGATACGGATTACGTGCTTCTAAAATGAGCTCAGGCTCGACGTGTGCAGTTGTCGGGTGCCACAACAACTCAAAAAAGTTGAAGTTGTTGTTGGAAAGTACATGTTTTGAACACCAGCAGCTTCGTAAACACTGTCCGTGTCCGGCGCCTTATGCTTTGCACTCCGTACCGAAGGAAAAGGGAAGGAGCCTAGCGTGGCTTGCAGCTTTAAAACTGAAATATCCTCCAAAGAGGATATATGTTTGCTCGTTTCACTTTGTTGAAAAGAAGCCTACAGAGCTGTATCCTGACCCGGAGCTGTATTTGGGTTACGAAAGACCACCAGAAAAAAAGAGAAGAAAGCTAGTTCGGGTGAGCCAAACGGCATCTACAGCCACCAACCTTAATGAAGATGCAGACGGTGAATCTCGTGAGTGTGATTAACTCTTCTCTTGTGCGGAACCCTTACTAACTTTTTTGTGGTATTACAACATTGTCTGGCAGCAGGTTAACCAGCTTTTTACCAGCATAGTGTATGTGGAATTAGATTTTGATGATGTCGGTTGGCCAGTATGCTTTTACTAGTCGACCAGCATGGTTAAGCTTGGTCATAATGTTTTTCTAGCTTGGTCAAGTTGGTCATGCTTGTTAACCAACTAAGCCATTAAACTGAAATTAAAACATACCATATGCAGGTCAAAATTGGAGCTAGTTGACCAGATTGACTATCTTAACTAGCTTGAATTGACCAAGTTGTATTTGTTAGCAGGGATCTAAGTAGTGATATAATTCTCCTCTTGCTATTTAGATATAATTGTATACTTTTTTGTCGGTATTTATTGTGTGTGTAAAAATTTCTTATCAGATTGCTGTGTGGCCTTCCCCCTGGAACCCTCTGACACAGGACCCTCAGGAGTTGAAAGCAGTCAATGTACATCTGCCTCACAGTGCCACTCCGTTCACACACAGTGGGAAGACCGCACCCTACTTGATCATGATTACACAAAGACAGGCAAGGAAAAGGCTATGCGGGACCAGATGACACAGTGTAATGACTTTGGGTACTTCATGCTTCAGAATGACACAGATTTCCTGCTGTACACTGGCTTAAAACTTGAAACATTTGACACCCTTGTTTCAACAATGGAAATGTTTAACAGCAGTGCGTTTACAATGCCCATACGAGACCAACTACTGTTGACCCTTATGAAATTGAAACTGAACCGTGTGTTAGGAGATCTGAGCAGGCAATTCTGTGTATCACAGAGTATGGCAAGTAAGATCATCTCATATTGGATTGACAAATTGGAGGAAGTCTTACGACCCCTTATTCCATGGCTTCCAAAGGAAACTATCCAGGCAACAATGCCAGCCGCATTTAAAACATTTCCAAATATTACATGTATTTTAGACTGCAGCGAGAGCCTACTACAAAAACCCAAAAACTTGGATTCAAGGGGAGAATCATATAGCCATTACTATTCACACAACACAGTAAAATATCTTGTAGCAGTTGCCCCATGTGGACTTATCATGTTCATCTCTGCAGCTTATGGTGGTCGATGCAGTGATACATTTATAACAATGGACTGTGGGATTTTAGATTACTTGAATGCTGGAGATGAAGTAATGGCAGACCGGGGCTTTTTAATAAGAGATGTACTCTTTGAAAGAAAAGTAAAGTTAGTAATGCCATCATTCACTAAAAAAGGAGCTCAGCTCACTGAGGAACAGGTCACTGCAACTAGAAGAATAGCAAATGTTAGAATCCATGTGGAGAGAGCAATTAGACGTTTGAAAGTATATAAAATTCTGTCACAGGTTGTACCAATTACCATGGCTCCTAAGATAGACAAAATTCTCAGAGTATGTGCTGCCCTTGTGAACCTGAGGGATGAACTTATTCGTGATTCTGAGAAATTTTATGTAAGGGTACAAGTAACACTACTATATGTATTCTACATTAAATTTAAAAAGTTGTGGCCATACAAAGCACCAGATCTGACACTGATCCTTTTTTTTGAGAAATATATTGTAACAAAACACAGACAAATAAATGTCTAGAGAAAGATATCTTGGAACAATGCATGGATGTAATACATTACCAGTGTTTAATTGATCAGCAAATTTTATACATGACAATTTACAATATATTTGATGCATGTAACTACAAATCTTTAAACACAGTCTTTCACAAATAGCATGTTTAACTCCCTACTGTGAATATTTGTACAGAATGTGCACTAAAGTTGATTATTTATTTGTAAAATATTTAGTGTTTTTTTTTTCATAACAGTATGCAAACCATTAATAGCTTTTGAACCTTTTCTGAGTAATGAATTGTTTACATTGCCTCTAACTTGTGATTTGTATTGTTGTTGTAGTGAAGATCATTTGAATAAAACAGAATAAAATATTGTATTTCTGTGTAACTTTGCACATGCTTTACATAAAAATGATTGTAATTTATTTACACAGCTCAAATGCATTCAGAGATGTCATTCTGATGTACAGCACACATTATACTTTTAATCTAGACCTTTCTCATAATGTCAACATATCTGCTATTCAGTGTAAACCGCCCCCCAGCAAATTCATCTACAAGGTGAGGCAGCATACATGAAAAGTAAAAACCTTTCAGACGCTGTACATGCTCCTGTACATACACTTCGTCAAAGTCAACTGTAAGAACAACATTCTCATTAGGTGTCCAGATGAACAACCTGGCTGTGTTCAGACATGTACAGAACATTGCAAGTTGCAATTGCATGTAGTATCCTCTGCTACCAGTTTTCTGCAGCTGAAGCTTTCCATCCACTAATTTGAGGTCACTGCATTTATGAGTAAACTGATCAATTAGTGACGTGTGGCTTTTGTTTGGCACAGGACATTTTATTTCAAGAAGCACACTGGAGTCAATGACTCCGTCTGGACTTGCTGAGAGCCAAGGTTCTTGGAGACTTATAACAGTCCCTCTGTGTGAAATGTTCATCCCTTGGTCTTTGAGTTGTTTGCAAGCTATAAGTTCATTTTCTTTCCCATAATTGGTTGCATAGTTGCCTCTAAAGGTAGGGTGCATGTGCTCACATAGAAATTTGTCTTTTTTTGTGGTAGTATGTACTGGAACCTTTTTTGCAGAACTAGCTGTAATTCTGAGTTTTCTTGCACTGTGCCACAAATCAGATGCACTTTGCTCTCTTGTCTCAAATTCAATTTGAGTTGCTTTTTCATCAGTAACCTCAATGTATGCCTGGTAGAATGCCTTGCATTTTTCACAAATTAGATCATTACTGTGAGTTTGGTGTGCCACAAAGGTTGTTTTATCTACTGTGTTTGTTTGCCCACAAGGTTGCCCCTTTAAAGGAGTGGCACTGTAACACTTCTCCAGTAAAGTATTCTTTAAAAGAAAAAGTGGCCTGGTAGGAGCTGTTTCTACACTCTCTTTGAACTCTTTGTGTGACAGGTGATGTGGTGTCTTTGGGAGTGACTGAGATTCTACTGCCCTGTCCTTGCACTCATACGTCTCCTCTGCTCTATGGTGTCTGAAATTAATCTCACACAGCCGTTTAGGCTGAAGATTTTTTGATGTCCCTGCATTCCACCTGCGCTGTTCATCTGTACATGTACTCCCTGTCTTTCCACTGACCACTGCGTTTTGCACCTGAAATAATAATAGTATTTTATACCTTTTTAGTTCTTTAATATGCACAATAGAAGTACTCACTCGTAAAAGTAAAACTACAACAAACAAACGAGACATTATACATATAATTTATTTTTTTCAATGTTTCACAGCAAATACGTTCTGAACTTATCCCTACCTTCCACAAAACAGCTGCTGCGTGGCTGCAGGACTTCCCCAACCCTGCAATGCACGAGCAACCCACTGTCTCGACTACTCCACTTTCCCTCAGCATGACCCATGCCTGATGTTTACCTCGGCTGACGGTCTGACTCGGCTCTACCTCAGATTTCAAAAAAATAAAGTCACCGTGTTTTTTATACAAAACCTTTCCTATTTTGTTGCTATACAGGTAATTGTATGCCTCTGTGCTCTTATAGTTCCGTAGCTCTTCGCCATCTACGCCCTCGGAAAAGACGAAGTAGTTAACTATATCAATATAGCTAACTTCAGGCCACAGCTTCATGTTATCTACCCACTCTGAGAGCGTGGAAGGGTGGGGCACTGTTAAATCACAGTCACCACAACGTTTTAATTTTTTAATAAAGCAGCAACGAACGTTCACTTTCGCTCATAATGTAAACACTCTAACCGGAAACCACAAACCGGCTTCAGCTACGAATCATGGGAAAGGTTAAAGTTCAGGAAAATCGTGAATACAGAGTCCAGAGCCGTGCAGCTCCGAGGCTGAGCAGCAATAGCATTAGCTAGATGCTAACCGCTAAGCTAGCTAGCTTATTCACTGAGATCAGTATTATCTAAATTTTACTCGTCAGGTTGTAAGGAGCAGTAAACACACACTCCGTGCAGCGTTATACAGAGTTTCAGTGCTATACAGAGTCCAGAGCCGTGCAGCTCCGAGGCTGGAGCAGCAAATAGCATTAGCTAGCTTATTCACTGTTCAGAGATCAGTATTATCTAAATTTTACCCATCAGGTGTAAGGAGCAGTAAACACACACTCCGTGCAGAGCCGTGCCGCTCCGAGGCTGGAGCAGCAATAGCATTAGCTAGATGCTAACCGCTTAGCTAGCTAGCTTTTTCACTGTTCAGAGATCAGTATTTTCTAAATTTAGCACTTTTAATACTGCTGGAGCAGTATTATTAGAGTTAGATGCTAATCGCTAAGCGTTCACCGTTCAGAGGTGAGTTATCGGCCTGTAAGTCTGTGCTGCTTTGCCTGGCTAGCATTAGCTAGATGCTAAGCGCTAACTCTCTCAGAGGTGAGTTTTATCAGCCTGTAATCTGCTTGTTTACCGTGTTAAAACAAGCTACGGGGGACGAATCGCTAGCTAATATCTCACTGTCTTACCAGAACGCGCAGGATTACTCAGTGTAACGCTGTCGTTTAAGTTTGGGTTAACTTTACTAGTTTAGGTGACTAGCTAGCGTGCTAGCGGATAGCTATGCTAACGCTGGTGCAGCAAGCCTTAGTGGACATCTGGAAATCTAAGCTTACTGTAAATAAACTGAAGCACGTTACTCACCCAAATAAACAGTTTTCAGGAGAGGAATCTGTGTAGATTAATATCCAGCACTCGTTTGACTTTGAAATAGCTAGATTTGTATACTGAGACGCTCCACCGGCAAGCGACCACCCCCGGTGGGGGAAGGGAAACATGGCGCCACCCCTGTTCACTTTGATATAGGCACCCTTTCTAGTGTCACTTAACGCGCCTTATAATGCGATGCGCCCTATGTATGGAAAAATAGCAGAAAATAGGCGTTCTTTGATAGTGCGTCTTATAATACGGTGCGCCTTATAGTCCGAAAAATACGGTATGTTCAAGGAGCAGTGTGGGTCTAAGGACAGTAACTGAGTTGCCAAAAGTCTACAATAACACCAAAAAAACTAGATTTGTCACTAGTCGTGTTTTTACAACAAAAGTCGCTAGAGGGTCTAAAAAGTCGCTAAATATAGTGACAAAATCACTAAGTTGGCAGGTTAGAAGAGCCCTAACAATAAACACTTTTAAATCTAGGCTGAAAAGCTTCATGTTTGATCAGGCATACAGCTCAGTTTAAAACACTGCAGCTTTTTGTTAATTGTCCTCCTTTTAAATATATTGTTTTTTTCATGCTTTATTCTTATTTTAATTTATTACTATTTTTATTGTTATTCTCTTAAATGTTTTTTTTAATTAGACTTTTCTTTGTATTTTCTAATTTGTAAAGCACTTTGAATGACCGTTGTGTATGAAAGGTGCTAATTAAATAAACTTGCCTTGCCTTTCCTTAGGGCAATTGGGCAGAACCCCACCAAAGAGAGGTATGAAAAAAATGTTTCTAGCACAGGGGTCCTCAAACTATAGCGCCCGCAGGCCATATACGGCCCCCTGCTTTCATTTGATTGGCCCCTTTAGCTACAGCAGCAGTACCTGTTTCCCGGTCCCTCGAGCTAGAAGCATTAGCTATACAAAAAAAAAAGTAAAAATTACAATTGGCCATCAGAAGTCTCTGTACATGCATAAAAAAACACGACTATTTTCCACGGTAATCACACAACATAATACCACTCGCTCTGTGCTGCTTACATATGTTCTGAAAGAAAGGAAAGAAAATCCACAATGGACCTCTTTTTGGAGCACCAACATCTATAAGCATGCATTTTCCAGCTCAAGTCTCCAATCACCGCGACCCTTGACGAATAAAGTGGTTGACGATGAGTGAGTGTGAGTGAGTCTCCAATCAGATCCAGACCTCTGGTTCTGAGAAGCCTCATCATATGTGGCTGGTTACTAGAATCAATCATGTATTACTTTCTATTTTAGAGCCACATATATAATATAATATATATAATTAAATATTTATATTGCCA